>NC_060138.1:144918508-145221538 GCF_021461385.2 Schistocerca piceifrons | reverse complement strand
AAGAGGCATCTCTTATCATCGCAACAAGGTCGCGAACCTATACGATCTCCCGCGTGCCGGGCGGCCGAGCACACTCCTACATGTTGGAACGTGCGGACACTCTCAGTCGAAGTGACTGACGGATCACAATCAAATACCTCACTGCACAACTGGACGTGTCTGCTGGTAGTGGTGACACAAATCTGTGTAACCGAGAGGGGTCCACAAAGCTTGACTGGACTGTTCTTCCTCATTCACCGTATAGCGTGGATCTTGCATCTTCCGACTTACATCTGTTAGGCCCTCTGAAAGATGCACACCGGGAGAACATTACGTAGACGATGAGGAAGTTGTTGACGTAGCAAAACTTTAGCTCAGTCGTCGACCAGCAGAGTGATTATATGGGGACATACAGGCCCTCCCAGTAGGGTGACGTAAAGCCGTCGCATTGAACAGATGTTATGTTGGAAAATAGGGTTTTGTAGCCAGTCGAGTGGGGAATAATATGGTGAATTGCAATCTTGAATAAAACCAAAATGCTTTCAGAAAATAAATGTTGCATTACTTATTGAATGTCCTCGTACTTTACAAAGTACACTAACTAGCCCCATTTTGTACAGCTTTATTTATACCTAGACGCTGTTTGAGCTTTTATCCATTTTCAAATGGTGTTAAGCATCTGTGCCTTCGTCAGTATAACGCTTTTATCGACTGATGCCGCAGATGGTGGAAGACATTGAAAAAGTTCAAAGACAGGCAACTGCAGCTGCAGTATTCAAAATGCAGTCGATAAAAACGGTGTAATGACGAAGGTATAAAGGTATAGCGTCAACTGAAGAGGGACGGCAGCCCATAATTAGTCTAGGCCCAAAATAAAGCTATAGAAAAATGGTCAGATTACTGTATTTCGTAAAGTAATTCAGTCCATGTTCTCGGAACTCAATCACCACTAAAGTGGATAAATTAAGGAGAATGTTTGCTCCAAAAGAAAGGAAAACATAATTTCTTGCTCTAATATTGTTGACAAACACTCAGATGAGGGATATATTACATTGACCCAGTTTGTGTAGCTGAGGAATTTGATAAAAATGTAATTTTTCTGCTGTGTTACCCGAAGAAGTGCAGATGATTTTGCAGATGAATGTAATAGCGTAACAGGTGTTTGAAGGCTCGGGAGTCATGTCTTACTATAACAGGTCGAAGAAATATATCACAATCGAGAAAGAAGTCTTCTTCACTCTTCATACGAACAGTGAATTTCAAATCAAACAGAGACAGAGAGAGAGTGAAGTCTTCAACGCTTACCTGTAATTTTTTTATCCTTACAGTGGAGCACTTCTATTCTTCACGGTAACCTATTCTTTCTTTCTTTAGTTTCTTGACCTATTAGAAACGCTGTCGGTGGTAGGTACAACCTATAACAAAATTCGTAGGTCCTCTTTGCGGAACAATTCTTTGAATTGACAATAATTTTATCTTTTCGTTTACAACAAGATAGCCGTTTACGTTGCAATTTCATGTGTTTTGGAAGGAATCAGTATCCTTAATGTGATGTGCTTTGATTCATGCTACTCTCTACATGATATAGAATAGTAGTTCCAGGTCTTTCTGGGGCGATTACCCCAGATTTCTTCACAATTTTCATGCAGCCATTTCGCCTTAGCTTCCCTGCACTTCCTCTTTATTTCATTCCAAAATGACTTGTATTTCTGTGTTCTGTATTTCCCTGAACAATTTTGTACTTCCTTTTTTCGTAGATATCTGAAGTATTTCTTCTGTTATCCATGATTTCTTTGCAATTATCTTCTTTGTACATATGTTTTTGCCGGCCGGGTTGCCCGAGCGGTTCTAGGCGCTACAGTCTGGAACCGCGCGACCGCTACGGTCGCAGGTTCGAATCCTGCCTCGGGCATGGATGTGTGTGATGTCCTTAGGTTAGTTAAGTTTAAGTAGTTCTAAGTTGTAGGAGACTGATGACCTCAGCAGTTAAGTCCCATAGTGCTCAGAGCCATTTGAACCATTTGAACCTACGTTTTTCTTCCCAACTTCTGTAATTGCTGTTTTTAGTTATGTCCACTCCTCTTCAAGTTGACCCTCTACTGAGCTATTCATTATCGGTGTATCTACAGCCTCAGAGAACTTCGAGCATATCTCTTCATTCTTTAGTATTTCCGTATTACATTTCTTTGCGGTTTGATTCTTTCTAATTAGTCTCTTAAACTTCAGCTTACTCTTAATCACTACTAAATTGTGACCTGTTCCCTGGTACACCTTAAATTGAGTACCATATTTTGGAATCTCCACCTGACCATGGTGTAATCTAAAATCTCCCCGTATCTCCCCGCCCTTTCAATTGTACTTCCTCCTCTTGTGGTTATTGAACAGAGTATTCGATATTACTATTTAAATTTTATTGCAGAAGTCAACTAGTCTTCCTTCTCACTCATTCCTACTATCAAGCTCATATACTCCCGTAACCCTTTCTTCTGCTCCTTCTCCTACAATGGCTTTCCAATTTCCCATTACTACTAGATTTTCATCTCTCTTTACGTACTGAATTATATACTTTCTGTATCTCTTCATCTTCGGCTTGCGACGTTGGCATATATGCCTGAACTATCGTCGGTGTTGGTTTGCTGTAAATTTTGATGAGAATAATCCTTTCGCTGAACAGTTCACTGTATCACACTCATTGCCTTACCTTTCATTGATAACGAATCCTACTCCCGTTATACCATTTTCTGCTGCTGTTGATATTACCCTGCATTCATCTGACTAGAAATCGTTGTCTTCCTTTCATTTCACTGCATTGACTTACACTCTATCTAAATTGAGCCTTAGCACTTCCTTTTAAGATTTTCTAGCTTCCGTACCATGTTTAAACTTCTGCAGTCCACGCCCCGACTCGTAGAACGTTGTTCTTTCGTTGGTTATTCAATATTTGTCTCATGGTCATCGCCCCCTTGGCAGTACTCTCCCGGAGATCCGATTGGGTACTAGTTCAGAATCTTTCATCAAGACACTTTTTCAATTATAGGCCCCCTATCCTATCGATATACACTATGCGTCTTTAATACAACGGTTTCCATTGTCCTTCTGCATCCTCATGCTGTTGATGATTGCTGATTCTTCTGCCTTTCAGGTGCAGTGTCCCTCCCCAATGGCAAGAGAGGCTCTGAACCACTGTCCGCTCCTCCGCCCTCTTTGGCAAGGTGTGTTCTTACGCCGGAAGTCTTCGGCCACCACTGTTGATGATTTTTATTCCCGAAATTAAGCGGTAACGTGGTTCGAACTTGGAACCAAGTACGCTTTAATTAGTAATTAAAGACTGTTCTCCTAGGCCCCGGGTGCAGACAACATTTTTACTACTATATTCAACGGCATATGTGGATGCTGTCTGTGAAATGTGTTGTGACTTTCATTACTACTTACTCTATTCATAACACATTTCGCAGACAGTATCCACATATGCCGTTGAATGTAATCGTAATGTAATGGCATCCGTCCATCCTTGAGGGATGATGGTGTAACATGCTTGGTTCAGAGTCTGCAGCGTCTGTTGTGGCTAAAAAGTCCCACTCGAGAGTGGCAGTCCCTACTGCAGTTTAGACATGTGAAATTTGAGGGACTTCGAACAGGAGCCACTCTGTCTCTTCGCTTTGTCCTCTTCCTGATTTGTTCCTGTGTGCGTTCGTCCTCTGAGAGCTTGACGCCGTGGCGCACAGTTACTCGCCACTTGACACGGTCATCTGCAATGCTTTCCCAGCGACTTGGATTGATTCTGATCTTGGACAGGTCTCCCTTGCAGACATCCTTGAAACGAAGATGCGGTCGTCCCACTGGTCTCACACCCTCCTGAAGTTCTCCGTGCAGCAGTTGTTTCGGTATCCGTTCAGGATCCATGCGCCTGACATGTCCCAACCATCTTAGACGTCGATGACTCAGGAGTGCAAAGATGCTGGTTGTGCTTGCACGACGAAAGACTTCGGTGTTGGGTGCTCTATCTCTCCAAGAGATCTGAAGGATCTTCCGGAGACAGCGGAGGTGGAAGCTGTTGAGTCGATATTCATGCCTAGAAAGAGTTTGCCCTGTCTCATAGCTATAGAGAAGGGGGCTTGTAACACAAGCGTTGTAGACTTTTAATTTAGTTTTTGTGGTAAGCAGTTCGTTGTTCCAAACTCTGTTTTTCAATCTAGCCATGACAGATGATGCCTTTGCGATTCTGTTAGTAATTTCAGTTTCCATGGACAAGTTGCTACATATTGTGGATCCCAAGTAGGTAAAGTCATCAACTACCTGGAGAGGATTGCCATCAATTCTGATGGATGGAAGGTTCGTAGTGCTCTGCGCCATGATCTTAGTCTTTTGACGGCTGATGAGTAGACCAAATTTTTCACAGGCATTTGATAATTTGTTGATTATATACTGCAGCTCATCTTCTGTGTTCGCTACTAGAGCTGCATCGTCTGCGTATAACAACTCACGGGTAACAACTGTATTTACTTTGGTCTTGGCCTTGAGGCGAGCAATGTTGAAAAGATTGAATGTACTTACAAAAATACACCATTGTACAACACATATTTCAGAAGCTATGATGTCACAAACACTGAGATGCGTGGAAAAGTGCTGCATCATGCAAGACGTTTTAATTTATTACTTATTTACTGCTAATTCTATTCACAATACATTTCGCAGACAGTAGCCACATATACTAGTGGATGTACCTGCAAGGTTATATGATTGACAAGCACATAGTTCAGGAGAACGACGTCATAAACATTAAGCTACACGAAAATGAAACTCCAGGGCGAAACTCGCTAGAGATGCAGGTGAAATATATGTATAATACGTTACATATGTTTGGCATGTGGGTGCACAGGCAAAGCCACGGGTAATAATCTCATCCTAAACCCGTGGAACAATGTCAACCAAATTTGGTACACATATTAGTTACAGTCTGTAAAGAAATACTGTGAGGGTAAGAACCACCAGCCTTCTATTGGAATGAGCATGACAACATGGAGAGAGAAGGGGGAGGAGAAGATGGATAGATAGGGGGAAGGACGAAATGGCTCTGAGCACTATGGGACTTAACATCTGAGGTCATCAGTCCCCTAGAACTTAGAACTAGTTAAACCTAACCCAAGGACATCACACACATCCATGCCCGAGGCAGGATTCGAACCTACCACCGTAGCGGTCGCTCGGTTCCAGACTGTAGCGCCTAGAACCGCACGGCCACTCCGGCCGGCCGGGAAGGACGCGATAAGAGGTAGGAGGAGATAGACGGAAAGAGGGGAGAGGAGGAAATTGACATGGGAATATAATTTATCTACATCTATATCTACGAGGATACTCCGGAAATCACATTTAAGTGACTGGTAGAGGGTTCATCGAACCACCTTCACAATTCTCTATTATTCCAATCTCGTATAGCGCGCGAAGAGAAAGAACGCCTATATCTTTCCGTACGAGCTCACATTTGCCTTATTTTATCGTGGTGATCGTTTCTCCCTATGGAGGTCAGTGTCAACAAAATATTTTCGCATTCGGAGGAGAAAGTTGGTGATCGGAATTTCGTGAGAAGATTCCGTCGCAACGAAAAACGCCTTTCTTTTAATGCTTCCCAGCCCAAATCTTGTATCATTTCTGTGACACTCTCTCCCATATTTCGCGATAATACAAAACGTGCTGCCTTTCTTTGAACTTTTTCGATGTACTCCGGCAGTCCTATTTGGCAGGGATCCCTCACCGCGCAGCAGTATTCTAAAAGAGGACGCACAAGCGTACTGTAGGCAGTCTCCTTAATAGCTCTGTTACATTTTCTAAGTGTCCTGTCAATAAAACGCAGTCTTTGGTTAGCCTTCCCCACAACATTTTCTATGTATTCCTTCCAATTTAAGCTGTTCGTAATTGTAATATCTAGATTTTTAGTTGAATTTACGGCTTTTAGATTAGACTGATTTATCGTGTAACCGAAGTTTAACGAGTTACTTTAAGCACTCATGTGGATGACCTCACACTTTTCGTTATTCGGGGTCAACTGCCACTTTTCGCTCCATCCAGATATCTTTTCTAAATCGTTTTGCTGTTTGTTTTGATCTTCTGATGACTTTATTAGTCGATAAACGACAGTGTCATCTGCAAATAACCAAAAACTGCTGCTCAGATTGTATCCCAAATCTTTTATATAGATACAACACTACCTTGGGCAACGCCAGAAATCACTTCTGTTTTACGCGATGATTTTCCGTCAGTTACTACGAACTGTGACCTCTCTGACAGGAAATCACGAATCCAGTCACATAACTGAGAGGATATTCCATAAGCACGCAATTTCACTACGAGTCGCTTGTGTGGTACAGTGTCAAAAGCCTTCCGTAAAAAAAAAAAAAAAAAAAAAAAAAAAAAAAAAAAAAAAAAAAAAACTGATAATGAGGAGATTTAAATCAACGCACTATAACTGCATTTAGTTTACATTCCTTTACGCTGCCGACTGCGCTACATGTTCAATAATAGGAGGAGATGGACAGAGACAGGGGGAGGAAGAGGAAAGTGGGGGACGGGGGAGTGGGAGATAAACAGAGAGGAGGAGGGGTAGGAAATGGACAGAGAGAGGAGGAGGGGTAGGAAATGGACAGAGAGAGGGGAAGGAGGAGGTGCACAAATAGAAGACTGGAATAAATACGTACCTCCACAACACTAGTATGGTATGAACTCCTCGGCCCTTATCACTGAAATCCAATCCCGTTTCAAGCTATCTGACGCCCACCTCTGTAAGCACCGTTTGCCTTTTTCTCCTATTATGGTTTCTAAGTGTCCTGCCAATAAAACGCAGTCTTTGGTTAGCCTTCCCCACAACATTTTCTATGTGTTCCTTCCAATATAAGTTGTTCGTAATAGTAATATCTAGCTTTTTAGTTGAATTTACGGCTTTTAGATTAGACTGATTTATCGTGTAACCGAAGTTTAACGAGTTACTTTAAGCACTCATATGGGCAGCCTACAGGAAAATTAAAGAGACCTTTGGAGAAAAGAGAACCACTTGTATGAATATCAGGAGCTCAGATGGAAACCCAGTTCTAAGCAAAGAAGGGAAAGCAGAAAAGTGGAAGGAGTGTATAGACGTCTATACAAGGGCTATGTACTTGTGAACAATATTATGGAAATGGAAGAGGATGTAGATGAAGAAGAAATGGGAGATATGATACTGCGTGAAGAGTTTGACAGAGCACTGAAAGACCAAAGTCGAAAGAAGGCCATGGGAGTTGACAACATTCCATTAGAACTACTGACAGCCTTGGGAGAGCCAGTCATGACAAAACTCTACCATCTGGTGAGCAAAATGTATGTGACAGGCGAAATACCCTCAGACTTCAAGAAGAATATAATAATTCCAATCCCAGAGAAAGCAGGTGTTGACAGATGTGAAAATTACCGAACTATCAGTTTAATAAGTCACGGCTGCAAAATACTAACGCGAATTCTTTACAGACGAATGGAAAAACTGGTAGAAGCCGACCTCGGGGAAGATCAGGTTGGATTCCGTAGAAATGTTTGAAGACGGGAGGCAATACTGACCCTACGACTTATCTTAGAAGCTAGATTAAGAAAAGGCAAACCTACGTTTCTAGCATGTGTAGACTTAGAGAAAGCGTTTGACAATGTTGATTGGAATACTCTCTTTCAAATTCTAAAGGTGGCAGGGGTAAAATACAGGGAGCGAAAGGCTATTTACAGTTTGTACAGAAACCAGATGGCAGTTATAAGAGTCGAGGGACATGAAAGGGAAGCAGTGGTTGGGAAGGGAGTGAGACAGGGTTGTAGCCTCTCCCCGATGTTATTAAATCTGTATATTGAGCAAGCAGTAAAGGAAACAAAAGAAAAATTTGGAGAAGGAAATAAAATCCATGGAAAAAAATAAAAACTTTGAGGTTTGCCGATGACATTGTAATTTTGTCAGAGACCGCAAAGGACTTGGAAGAGCAGTTGAACGGAATGGATAGTGTCTTGAAAAGAGGATATAAGATGAACATCAACAAAAGCAAAACGAAGATAATGGAATGTAGTCGAATGAAGTCGGGTGATGCTGAGGGAATTTGATTAGGAAATGAGACACGTAAAGTAATAGACGAGTATTGCTAATTGGGGAGCAAAACAACAGATGATGGTCGAAGTAGAGAGGATATAAAATGTAGACTGGAAATGGCAAGGAAAGCGTTTCTGAAGAAGAGGAATTTGTTAACAACGAGTAGTGATTTAAGTGTCAGGAAGCGTTTCTGAAAGTATTTGAATGGAGTGCAGCCATGTATGGAAGTGAAACACGGACGTTAAATAGTTTAGACAAGAAGAGAATAGAAGCTTTCGAAATGTGGTGCTACAGAAGAATGCTGAAGATTAGATGGGTAGATCACATAACTAATGAGGAGGTATTGAATAGAATTTGGGAGACAAGAAATTTGTGGCACAACTTGACTAGAAGAAGGGATCGGTTGGTAGGACATGTTCTGAGGCATCAAGGGATCACCAGTGGAGAGCAGCGTGGATGGTAAAAATCGTAGAGGGAGACCAAGAGATGAATACACTAAGCAGATTCAGAAGGATATAGGCTGCAGTAGGAACTGGGAGATGAAGCAGCTTGCACAGGATAGAGTAGCATTGAGAGCTTCTAACAACCCTACCAAAACAAAGGTCAAAATTTAATAATGATTGTGGTGTTGCTCACGCTGCTGAATACTGTATTTTCGGGCAACAACAAAGTTATTATGTGGCAGGTGTCATTAGAGCACAGTTAATAAAGTCATTTGATGTAATAATGAATAAACTAGGCAATCATCTTTTCGTGTTTCCCACGCTGGTCTCGTTGTGAATTCATGGCTCAATCGTCGAAAATCTAGGTGGTGATGATTCCAAGCTCGGATGCAAAGAGGCCTAGGTTTTATTCTGCTATATTCAAAAGTTTTATAGATGTGTTTCACAAACCATTCTTGAAGATTAAACCTTTGAAAGTTAGCACAATACCGGTGATGTAAAAAAATAATCATCACTCCGAATTTAAGTTACATTTTCTTTTTTATTACTTTTGTTGCAGTTATCACGTAACACACAAACCATCACTTCACAATACAAAACATACTTGAAAACATCTTGCTCACTGTTAAAGTTCACATTTTATAAGCTGACTACAATATGCGTCTTTCCAACATGATGTCCAAGACTTGACTTTTTCAAAGTCCGACTCTCTAATTCTAACTGCTTTCGCGCCCAAAAATGAGAGTTACAAGTACGTCAAAGATCATAGTAACCAAAGAAAGAATATACATAAGAATAATATCATTGCAATATGAACATATCGATGTATCAAAGTACCTCTACAATAATGAAATCAACTCTGAATGTTGTCTCAGAAATATGTTAACTACTTTACAGAAACACAGTAGAATATTGCTGGTATCGGGAGGTTGAGTTGAGGTGCCGTAATGGTTGCGCAATTCAAGTACCATTACAAGCTGCATCAAACCAGTCTCAGGACTGAAGACCACAACAACAACATGGTTTTGGACGGACGGTGTATTCGTACTCATCCCACACGCAGATGAAAGTGAGCATTGAAAGCGAGGGGAGTCTTCACACCGCATACACTCTTCACACGAGGCGGCGGAGTAAAACCGCTCGAGGGCGGAGCCTGCAAGTGCTCTCAAGTGCCGGCAGCCTCGGAGGCTGGTCGGCTGGCTGCTGGCCGCGGGCGGTCGCAGCCGGAGCCGACACCTGTTCCCGGGAACAGGCGGGCCTCGCCTCACCTCACCTCGGCGCGCTGCTGCGGTCATTTTCCCGGGCCGTTCTTCCTCCTCGGCCAGATTTATACACACCGCAGGCAAATTACACACCCGCCGCTAATAACGCCTGCCCGGACGGCCGCGGCCCTGTTATCTTTGCGCGTCTCGGAACACGTAATTTATGTCAAATAAATCACCGGTGATTTCGCCTCTCAATAGGCGATCCCGCGAGACGCGCTCTTATTACGGCGGCTACTGGCGGCCGACGCCCCCTCCCCTCCCATTCCACCCCCACCCGCCCCCCACTGACAATCCCCGCCCGCCACATCCAAACAGCCGTGTACGCGCGGAGACCACTGTAGATGTGCTATGAGCGGTAATAGCAGTGCTTTCGTGGGCAGATTGCCGCGTGGCTCACACGGACAAGCGTCTGCGGCGGCCTCTTCGCCGTCCTTAGTCCCAAATGACCCACGCCGAGTAACAAAAGAGTTATTACGGAATTAGATCAGTCGTTAGATTCGCGGCACTAACGACGCGTATTGCGTTACAGCTGACAGCCTACTCCCGCTTTCCACGGTTCTGTAGCCGCTCGAAACACCCTTCCGGAGAGAACTGAATTAGAAAATGTGCCGCTTCGTAACAAGAACGTAAGTTAGTAAGGATGAGGAAGAACTACAGGACCTGCTGAGTGAAATGAAAAGTCTTCTGAACACGTAATGTAATATTGCTACAAGAATTTGCTATGCTGAAATCGGGTGCTAATAGTAGAATAAAAGCGGGTTAAAAGCTGTGAGCTGTCTGGGGAGAAGTTAACCGTGCATTACTGCGCAACTGTTTCACCAGGTAACTAGTCTAGGTTTACCACATTACCAATCAGACTAACATTGATTATAATCTTTTACAGTCATACAACAACCGGTAATATATCTATATATAAAAAGGAGAATTTAAATAAAAAGAAAGAAATCAGTTTATATTTGGAAATTTATTTTAAGATTGTTCATTGAAATTTCAGCATATTATACGTGAGTTATAAATGAGCTGGTGCCTTGTTTAAGGATTGTAAAAATGTGAGATTTTAATCTTACGGAACACATCAAATATGGAGCCAAGATTGGGAGACTGCGTACAACACTGCATTCACAAAACAACACCCAAAGAACGTTGAAACATAAGCAAGGAGAAATTAACCACAACCAACAGATGCAGTTTTCACCCAAAGAAATTACGTTCGTAACACAATCCTGTCCGTCATGTAATTACCACACACTGGTATACTAAATTCATATTAACTCTTTGTGAAATCTTCCCAAAAAGAATAGCTGAAGGCTACTTTGATGATTACACCACATGCTCCACGTGGTCAACTTGGTTTACAGAAAGCGTATAACTCCACAGTAATTTTGATAATTAAAATAAATTCGATCGAAAAGCAATTGACAAAAGAAAAACCTTGAACTGGTTACTAACGTCTTACTATTAACCTGATGGGTCAAACAGTTATATAAGCACGTGGTACTGGTCTCGCAAAGTACACTCCACGTGGGTTGAACATAAAGAAAAGCATAAAGAAAAGTTGCTATATTGTAAAATATTGTCAAGACGAGACGTTATAATCACACAAGCATTCACATTTAAGATTGATGAACTTAGTTAGAGTTGCTGATCAACACGTGGTTCCACTTTACTCACAAAGTAATGACAAAGCAACTACCGCAAAATAATCTGAACTTCACACGAGAATTACACTCCACTGCAATTTAAGATAGCATTAGATATTTTAGAGCTAAATCTGAAATCAAGGTATTAAGTTTTCAGTTAGGCTGAACTTAAGAAATCCATTGTCCTACGGACTTAGCAGACACGCGCTTAGCCGGAGATCTTACCACTTCAGACGCTCGCCACACTCCCACAGCAACTGCCTACTGCCGAGCGTGCTTCCTGAGGGTGGCTCACAAAGACAAACGGAAGTGGCCAGAGGGGCAGCTTCCTATACCAACATGACAACGGACGGACAGAACCATACTAAGGATAGAAACCTCTTTGCTTTTAGGAAGCGTAGCTACCTGTTCCGACGTTGGTCCTACTGTTCTCTAGCAGACAGGCTTGTCTGCTACCCTCAAGCATGCAACTACAAATACATTTGCTCATTCATACTCTCACACAGAAGGGAAGGGGGATGACAGTATCTTATCATATACAGTATATAAAAGAAAGCGGATGTAGGTTCCGTATGAGACTGTGTGACATGAATTACATATAAACTGTGTTTTAAAGTGTAGTAGTGTGACAGATCGTTCTTGTTTATGTGTAAAAGCAACACGTTCCACTACTCAGTCTCCTCCCAGATAGTCAGAAACGCCACAGTAAATTTAGTAGAGGAATTTACTCCATAAATGACAACAGATTTAAGAAATTAAACATGAAAGGAATCCAACAGAGACCTGTAGCCACTCGAAACACCCTCCCGGAGAGAACTGAATTAGAAAATGTGCCGCTTCGTAACAAGAACGTAAGTTAGGAATATATCCTCAGTAAGGATGAGGAAGAACTACAGGACCTGCTGAGTGAAATGAAAAGTCTTCTGAACACGTAATATGAACTGAGAGAGAACCAAAACAAGTAGCAGAACGAGATTAGCGTTAAGCTCGACATCATTACTGAGGACCATGTAGTATATGAAGTGAAGAAACGCTGCTTTCAAAAATGGTTCAAATGGCTCTGAGCACTATGGGACTTAACTTCTGAGGTCATCAGTCCCCTAGAACTTAGAACTACTTAAACCTAACTAACCTAAGGACATCACACACATCCATGCCCGAGGCATGACTAAGGTCACGCGTTCTCTATATAAGCGGGCAGTGCACGCCAGCGGAACCATTCCGCTGTGAGCTCTATCTGCAACACCACTGAAGCACTATGCCTCGTCGACGTGTGTATCGTCGTGTGTAGCGGTCGCGCGGTTCCAGAATGTAGCGCCTAGAACCGCTCGGCCACTCCGGCCGGCACGCTGGTTTCCTGTAAGCAAAGTAACGCATGACGGAAGAAGCAAAGTGGTATAAGAAGAAGACAATCAGAGACAAAGAGGGCTTCCTCGTTAAAAGATGTGTCCTAGCATCAAATATAGGCCTTAATTTGATGAAGCAATTCTAGTAGTGGAGCTCACGGACCCAGCATTTTAACGAAGTGGTTCACGGACTACGGGGAGCTCCGAAGTGTGTGTGTTCTTTATTATTATATTTGGCTTTCGGACTGTGTCCATTTAGACATCTCAATAGTAATGTCAATTACGACGATACGAAAGTAAGGACTACACAACGTCCCGTCTCCGACCGGGCCAGGAATTGAACCCGGTCCCCTTCGTTTAGCAATCTACTGCACTGCTACCAAGGTAGACAACCCGAGATGTCTGGCATGCGGTACAAAGGGATTTTATCTAGCGTATGGCTAATACAGACATATGATGAAATTAAATTACATATACATATGTAAATATTGACACACAAGAAACTTAAGTTCGTCTTTACAACTGAATATCCAGTCCTTCAATCCAGCGCACTGCATCTGGAGTTGCTAGCAGGAAGTCCTCTTTGGCGTCGTCATAGGCTCGAATCCTGCATTCACCGACAATGTGATGAACAGTCTGCTACGGAGCCCCGCAGTCACAGGCTGGATCAGGCAGCTTCTTCCACTTAAAGAGAGCATCCCTGCATCGGCCATGGCCGGTACGGATTCTGTTGAGAGTAGTCCAGGTCTTGCGTGGTAGGTCGAATCCACTTGGAAGTTTAGCACCTGAGAATATATGCAGGTGCATATCTGTCACTGCTTCCCACCGACCTTTCCATTCTTCAAGAGGCTTGAAATCCTTAGCAACCATGCCAGCAGCATCGCACAGAGTTGGATGGCGTGATTTCATTCTCTTACGATTTAAAAGTGGCGGGTAGGTTAGAATTCCTGGAGATCTTGTGGAATTCCCTCATAAGGGCAGTACATCTGCGTAGATCAGGAGGCATTATACCGGTTAACAGTGGAAGCCAATAAACTGGAGTAGATCTGATTGCGCCAGATATTATGCGCATTGTCATATTCAGCTGGGTATCAACAAACCTTGTATGATGACTGTTCGTCCAAACAGGTGCACAATACTCAGCACTTGAGTACACCAAGCCCAGAGGTGAAGATGGCAGGGTGGTCGCTGAAGATCCCCAGGTAGTTCCGCATAGTTTATGGAGGATACTGAAGGTAATTAAACTGATAAGATAATAAATAAAGAGGTTCTCCGCAAAATCGACCGTGAAATGAACATATGGAGAACACTGACAAGAAGAAGGGACAGGATGATAGGACACTTATTAAGACATCACAGAATAACTTCCATGGTACTAGCGACAGTGTTTGGTGATATATTGTTAAAGTAATAGCAATATCCAAAAAACAATTGGGGATGTGGCGTGCAAGTGCTACTCTGACCTGAAGAAGTTGCCATATTAGAGGAAGTCGTGGTAGGTCGCATCAGACCAGTCACAAAACAGACATAGAAAATGGTCATCCCTTTGACAGTAATTCATGTTCTGTGTTAAATTCTTTGTAGGGTACGAAAGAAATTTCGTTCAGATATAGTCTTGACTTGTCGTTATTTCTTCAGTTTGTATGTGCCTTGGCTCGTTTTGTAGTCTATTTTAACAATACTCGTCGTTTCATCTATTGGAACGCAAGTGACAATTGCTAAGGAACAACTGACACTCGCTAAGGAACAACTATCAATTTCTACAGAACAGGCAACAATTGCTACGGGACACCCGACCAAAGATAATGAAAGGTAATGTAGAGGGCGAGACGTGTTAACTGCAGCAAAGCCTGTGCCCGAATGCTGTGTATGCATTCGACAGTTCATACAATGCGGTATTTGACGAGCAGCTGGACTGCTTGAGGTCAGCTAAAGTGTAATAACCAATGTGGCCATAGTAATACATGTGTCCAAAACTCGCGATTAAAAAAGGACTCTGAAGGTGAAAATGTTAGGCGAAAGCATGTTGGTGACTGTATATCGACCAATACATGGCAAAAGGATCGATACATAGCTCTAGTGCCGAAAAGGAATAGACGTCTTACTTCTAGGCAGATTGTTAGAGACTCTCCAACTGCTACAGATACTCGTGACTCTGCCACAACCATTTTGCGACGATTAAATTACGCTGGTCTGTATGCTCAGAAGCCTGTTAAATGAATCCTGCTTCCACCACGCCATCGTCGAGGAAGAATTAGTTCGGGTCAGCAACCGTGGTCCATAGTGATGTACCGGGTGACCAAAAAGTCAGTATAAATTTGAAAACTTAATAAACCACGGAATAATGTAGATAGAGAGGTAAAAATTGACACACATGGTTGGAATGACATAGGGTTTTATTACAACCAAAAAAAAAGTGTTGCTAGACGCGTGAAATATCTCTTGCGCGCGTCGTTTGGTGATGATCGTGTGCTCAGCCGCCGCTTTCGTCATGCTTGGCTTCCCAGGTCCCCAGACCTCAGTCCGTTGGATTATTGGCTTTGGGATTACCTGAGGTCGCAAGTGTATCGCGATCGACCGACATCTCTAGGGATGCTGAAAGACAACATCCGACGCCAATGCCTCACCATAACTCCGGACATGCTTTACAGTGGTGTTCACAACATTATTCCTCGACTACAGCTATTGTTGAAGAATGATGGTGGACATATTGAGCATTTCCTGTAAAGAACATCATCTTTGCTTTGTCTTACTTTGTATTTTTTTGGTTCTAATAAAACTCCATGTCATTCCAAGCATGTGTGTCAATTTGTACCTCTCTATCTACATTACTCCGTGATTTATTGTTTTCAAATTTATACCGACTTTTTGATCACCCGGTACTCCGCTTCAGTGTGACAAGTGATTCTGGCCACCAGTTACTGTCGGAGAGAGAGGAAAAGGCGCTACACACCACAGAATGTTCATGAACGTCATCAGTATGGCCTACACATTATGATGTGGGCAGGCGTTATGCACAATGGCCGAACACTGCTGCACATCTTTGTGAGAGGTACCGTTACAGCACAGCGTTACTGCAGGGAGATTGTTCCGGATCACGTCCGTCCATTTAGGGATGGTGCGGTAGGTCCCTACTTTCTGTTTGTGGACGCCAATGCCAGCCAACACAGGACCGCGTTGGACATATTGGAAAGTGAAGATCTTGAACGTATAGAAGGGGCTGCGTACTCCCCGGACCTAAACACTACAGAACGTCCCTGGGATGTTCTTGGCAGGCGTGTTTCTCAGCGAACACCCCCTGAGCGAATACTGCAAGAACCGAAAACCGGCTTGAGAGAGGAGTGGAGTAATATCCTCAAAGGACTCCTCAACAGTCTGATAGCCAGCATGAATAACAGACGCGAAGCGTGCATTAGTGCTCGAGAAGGGCATATTCCTTACTGAGAGTCGGTATCGACCTGTGTGTTGGGAGTCTGACTTGTGTCAAATATGGGCGTTATTTATGTCTGTTATCCCGCTTTCCCATACGGTGAAATCTGTACCATTTTTCGTTATAAATATACCACTCCATCTCCATTACGTATGTAGTGTGTTTTATGCCGTGCTTATAGTTATTCCTGTCCAGTAATGTCTCTGTTCTTTAGCAAATATCAAGCAGTGAGATTTACTGTCAAATCATCTACATCTACATCTACATTGATACTCCGCAAGCCACCCAACGGTGTGTGGCGGAGGGCACTTTACGTGCCACTGTCATTACCTCCCTTTCCTGTTCCAGTCGCGTATGGTTCGCGGGAAGAACGACTGTCTGAAAGCCTCCGTGCGCGCTCTAATCTCTCTAATTTTACATTCGTGATCTCCTCGGGAGGTATAAGTAGGGGGAAGCAATATATTCGATACCTCATCCAGAAACGCACCCTCTCGAAACCTGGCGAGCAAGCTACACCGCGATGCAGAGCGCCTCTCTTGCAGAGTCTGCCACTTGAGTTTATTAAACATCTCCGTAACGCTATCACGGTTACAAAATAACCCAGTGACGAAACGCGCCGCTCTTCTTTGGATCTTCTCTATCTCCTCCGTCAACCCGACCTGGTACGGATCCCACACTGATGAGCAATACTCAAGTATAGGTCGAACGAGTGTTTTGTAAGCCACCTCCTTTGTTGATGGACTGCATTTTCTAAGCACTCTCCCAATGAATCTCAACCTGGTACCCGCCTTACCAACAATTAGCTTTATATGATCATTCCACTTCAAATCGTTCCGTACGCATACTCCCAGATATTTTACAGAAGTAACTGCTACCAGTGTTTGTTCCGCTATCATATAATCATACAATGTGAGGGGTTGCCTCGTCTGGGATGTCTACATTCTCAACCTCATCTTCTAATTCTTTGGAGTTTTTCAGGCTCCTGTTATTGCCAGAATGGTATATTTTCTTTAGTAACAACATGAGAAGTTACGAAATAAGGAGGTCTTCAGCAGACTCGGAAAGAAAAGAAAAATTCGGGAAAACATTGCCTGGAACGGACCTGTTGATAGGGCTTGTGTTAGGACATCAAGGATTAACTTCAGTGTTACTAGAAGGAGGCATAAAGAGCAAAAACTGTTGCACGGAACAAAGAATGGAATATCCAACAAATAATCGAGGACGTTGAGTGTAAGTGCTACTCTGGTACGAAGAGGTTGGCGCAGGAGAGGAATCTAATCTGAAAACTGGTGTTCAAAACAAAACAAAACTGAGTTGCAAGTACAGTGACTACTCAAAGAAATTGCACCCAAGAGAACGATGCGGGTGGTGGAAAAGTCATCCAGGCAGGTAAAGGTCGCAGTGTGTCCAACGAGGAAAAATTATTACAGTTTGTCATTTTAACAGTAACATTTATTTCAGTACACGAATAAAAAATACCGGATTTCAAGTAGGCTTGTCTGGAGCTGTAGAGGAGGAGATAGTTGAACTACTCAAATGCCTGACTTATCCGTTATTATTTAACTTATCAGTTGTTATTTGCCAACGTCGGTTGGTTCTCTCTGGATGTAACTATGAGAGTAGTTATTGTCTTACAACACACATCAGGATTACATCGACATGCTGTCATCCTTTTGTTAGCAGCCCGATAAGTTAGAGACAGGAAGGTGGGCCTGACGAGTTCAAAACGCTCGTTGACATTACTGGCCGTTCGCCTGATACATCGGCCAAGAGGTTTTCCACGCTCGTTTAGGCAAATGCAGGGCAGGTCCCGAAACTGCTCAGGAAATACGTCACAGAAACAGCTGAAATATGACAACACACAGGACAAAGATTACACAGTTCACGGAAACGTGGCGCAGAACAATTCCCATTCCTTAGGTTAATTGAGTCTCTCGTAACAGGGAGGGCATATGTCCACAATGTTAAAATAAATTTACTAAATCATGGAGACAGCAGACTCCCCTATGATGGATAAACACTGGAAAAGAGAGGCGCTGAGATTCCACGGAACAGGATTTCTCAGTCTTCGCTAAATCATTGCGAGGCAATGGTACATTTTGGGGCATCCAGTTAGAAATCTGATTCTAGACGTTTAACTAATCTTCTTCTCTTTCTTCCCAAAAAGAAAAAAAAATTATAAAATTTACACGTGACCACTTCAGCCAGGAGACACTCGTACTAAGCTAACAAAGTAATTATTGGGACGTACGTACCGTCTTAAAGTTCTAAACAGGTTTACCATTGTGAGCTTTCTTCCAAGTGTCACGAACAGTCAGGTGCCTATCCAATACAGAATATAGTTTCAGGATGACTGCTCCGCGACCTCAACTTTTATCTGCGACGTAACTGAGTTTTACACTCTCGCGTTACAAATTAGAAAGACTGAAAATTCTTTTAGGACATCTGCACAGTTCAGAAACTTAATAAACATAACAGTTTTTGTTCAAAAACAGTCTAAAAACGACGCATCATGAAGGATTCGAATGCAACGGAAATTGGTAGATGTGATGTACATGATCAGGCAAACAAATGAATACAATTTTAGAAAAATTGTATGATTTGCTTCACAAATTGAACAAGCCAATAACGCGCTAATTCATCTCTGGCCATTATGTAAGCAGTTATTGGGCTTAGCATTGATTGATAGCATTGTTGGATGTCCTCCTGGGGAATATCGTGCCAAATTCTGTCAATTTGACGCATTAGAGCGTCAAAAGCCAAAGTTGGTTGAGGGTCCTGCCCATAATGCTCTAAACGCTCTCAGTTAGGAAGAAATTCCCTTGCTGGCCATGGTGGGACTTGGTAAGCACGAAGATAAACATTAGAAACTCTCCCTGTGGTGGGCGGCATTGTCTTGCTGAAACGTAGGCCCAGAATGGATTACGATGGAGGGCACCAAAACGGAGCATAGAATATCGTGTACGTACCGCTCTGTTGTACGTGTGCTGCCGATGCAATCCAATGGGGTCCTGCTATGGAAAGAAATGGCACCCCAGACCAACAGTTCTGGATGTCGGGCCATATGGAGAGCGACAGTCAGATTGGTATCCCACCACTGTCCAGGGCGCTTCCACACTCGTCTTCGGCCTGGAATCTCATTGACTGGAGGAGAACTGCCTTCAATGATGAGCACCCTTCTAAATGAGTTCTGATCACTAGCGAAGACGTGTCTGGAGACTTCCCAGACGGCGGTGGGATACCAACCTGACTGTGGTCCTCCATACGGCCTAACAAACAAGAGAGGTGGTCTGGGGTACCATTTCTTTCCATAGCAGGACCCCTTTGGTAGTCATCTGCGGCACCCATACAGTACACATATTCTATGCCCCGTATTGTTGCCCTTCATGACCTTACTCTTCAGCAAGATAACGCTCTCCCACACAGGGCAAGAGTTTCTATTGCTTGCCTTCGTGATTGTCAAACCCTGTCTTGGCCAGCAAGGCCGCCGGATCCCTCCCCAGTTGAGAAAGTTTGGATCGTTATGGGCAGGGCCGTCCAACCATCTCAGGACTATCTACCGCGCCAATTGGACAGAATTTGGCTCTCCCTGAGGAGAACATCCAACAATTGTGTCATCAATGCCAAGCTCAATACCTGTTTGCATAAGGCCCAGAGATGGATCAAAGCGTTAGTTATTTGCTCAGTTTGTGAAGCTCTTTCTCTTGCATAAATGATCCAATTGTAGTGAAATTGTAAACATTTGTTTGCCTGTGCATGTAATATATCATATCTACCGGTTTCCATCCTATTCGGGTTAATCTTCCGTGGTGACGGTTTTTTTCCAAGAGCTGGCTGTTTCGTCGTGCAGCGGCATTACAAAAGATTATTTTTCTGAAGAAATTTCCTGAAGCGCTACTCCTTATGTGTAGTTGTCCTTCTAATGAGCTCTTTGTTGCCGGGTCGTTATACGTCTTACATATTTCGAGTTTCAGATCACGCTGGATGTACAGGTTGTCCGAAAAGACTTTCCCTGATTACATAAATTGATAACTTAGGCTAGAAGTAAGACACAAATATGAAACTTGTGTCGAATTGTTTACAACTATCAAAGTTTTTTTTCTGTTTTAGATTCGCAGTACGTAAGTAGTGGCTGAGGTGCAGTGCCCAAGAAGCCATGTTAACCAATCAGGAGAAGGCACAGTGTGTCCTGTGGAGCCGGCCAGTGTGGCCGAGCGGTTCTAGGCGCTTCAGTCTGGAACCGCGCGACCGCTACGGTCGCAGGTTCGAATCCTGCCTCGGGCATGGATGTGTGTGATGTCCTTAGGTTAGGTTTAAATAGTTCTAAGTTCTAGGGGACTGATGACCTCAGATGTTAAGTTCCATAGTGCTCGGAGCCATTTGAACCATTTTTGTCCTGTGGTACCATGAGACACGATCACCAACCACAGTGCAGAGACACTTCCAGACAACATTTGGAAGGAACCCATCTGATGTCAAGAGAATTAAAGCCTGGTATGAAAAGTTCAAGAACACAGGATCGGTTGCTGACCTTCCGAGGTCTGGTCGACCAAGAACCTCAGCAGACAGGGTGGAAGCTGTAAGGCAGTCTTTTTTTACGAAGTCAGAACAAATCGGTGCGCAGGGCATCACGTGAATTACAGATGCCAAAAAGCTCTCTCCATGACATTTTACACAAACGTTTATTGTTTCGTGCATACAAAGTGCAAATCGTTCAGGCCTTGTTGCCCAATGACAGTACACGTCGATATGACTTTGCGGTCGATATGCTATCACGTATTGAGGACGATGATGGTTATCTCAGACGAATTGTCTTTTCCAACGAAGCGACCCTTTTTATCAGTGGAGTAGTGAATCACCATAATGTGCGCATTTGGGGTTCACAACCCCCTGGCGAGGTCATGGAGTGCACCAGAGGCAGTCCAAAGGTGAATGTTTGGTGCGCGCTATTGCACGATCGAATTATCGGGCCATTCTTCCTCGCTGAGGCTACCATCACATATGCAGTGTATCTGGACATGTTGCAACTGTATGCTGTTCCTCAGCTGCTTCAGTATCACCCCGATGTCTTGTTTCAGCAAGACAGTGCACCGCCTCATTGGGGTTTGGACGTCCGTGCCTATCTGGATATGACCTTTCCTGGGCGATGGATTGGTCATGATGGGCCCACGGTTTGGCCTCCTCGCTCTCCTGACATAACCCCATTAGACTTCTTTTTATGGGGTTATGTCAAGGACGAGGTCTACCGAAAACGTGTGCCAGATCTTGAAACCCTGCGGCAACAGATAACCACAGTCGTTGAATCGATCCCTCCAGTGATGTTGGCTAATGTGTGGACGGAAACTGAATATCGCCTAGATGTGCTACGTGCTACCAAGGGTGCTCATGTGGAAATTTACTGATTTGTGAAAGAAACTTTGATAGTTTGTAAACAATTAGACATCAGTTTCATATTTGTATCTTACTTCTAGCCTGAGTTATCAATTTATGTAATCAGGGAAAGACTTTTCGGACACCCTGTATATTCGAAATTGATGCCGAATGATACTGAAAACGTCGTTCAGAACCAGTTATGCTCACGTATACTTTCTTCATTAGGAACTCAGCTTACTTATAAACTTTGTATGTTACGCTTTGGGAGGTATACTGAGGTGACACATGTCATGGGATACCTCGTAATATCGTGTCAGACCTACTTCTGCCGTCGCAGTGCAGCCACTCGATGTGGCATGGACTCAGGAAGTCGTTGGAAGTCCACTGCAGACATACTGAGCCACGTTGCCTCTATACCCATCCATAATTGCGGAAGTGTCGTTGGTGCAGGATTTTGTGCACAAACTGACCTCTCGGATTCATATCGGGCTATCTGGGTACCAAATCATTCACTTGTATGGTCCAGAATGTTCTTGAAAAGATTTGCGAACAATTGCGGCCCCGTGAGATGGCACATTGTCATCCATAACAAATCCATCGACGTCTGGGAACATGAGGTCAATGAATGGCTGCAGATGTCTTCAACTATCCGAAAATAACCATTTCTAGGAGTTCGGTTCAGTTGGACCAGAGGACCCAGTCCATTCCATATAAACACGGCCCACGCCATTATCGAGCAACCACTAGCTCGCACAGTGCCTTTTTTTATTTTTCAGGATGGGGCCCCTCCACGCCCACACCAACGTGGGGGACCAAAGCAAAAGTTCTACTGTCACCTCCGTATAACATGTTAGTTTTTGAATCAAGGGTCACGTGATGCGGGATGTGATGTTATCCATGCGTCTGGGTAAGATTATTCATTAACATTGTCCATGAGGAGATAGAAGTGGATGAAAGCGATCGAAGGGTAGCGGTTGTAAGGGCAGAGGAAAAAAAGTGCCAAGGCAAGCGCCAAGGGAAAAAAACCTCTAGTTAGGGCATTAGCGGCTTGCTATCTGCGACATTGCATGCTAAGTGTGGTTATGTTAGTGCGAGGTATCGTGCATCGTTACCTTTGTCGTTGCGGAAGCTCGTTGCAGGGCTTGCTGCAGTTGCTGCGTCCCTGCAACAGTTCAAGGTCGTTATACATTAGTGGGCGATCGGTCATAGATCGGCTCACAGACAGTGTAGGGGGTGTGTGTGGCTGGTTTGCGTGCTGTGTACAGTACGGTTTCCCTGCAGTTGCCTGTTTTTCGGCGGGTCGAGCATCTGGGGTTACCAGTAGTTGCAGGGGCTCGCTCCTGTCCGTGAGATATGAGTGAGTGTATGAGACGTACGAGCCCGTCGGGGAACCCTGCGTCGCTGAGTTTGCGTATTAGGCCGTTGTGCCACAGACGATCGAAAGCCTGTTCGATGTCCAGGAACACCGCCCCAGTTGCTTTGTTTGTGTTGTATCCTTGTGTTATGTATTCATCGACGAGGAGGAGTTGTTGTGTTGTTGAGTGGTGATTCCTGAAACCGAATTGCACCGGTCTGAGGGTGTCGTTTGTGATACAGTGCCTGGTGAGTCGTTTTAGTATTACCTTCTCAACGACCTCGCTGAGCGCGCTCAGCAGACTGATGGGTCGGTAATTTTGTGGGAGGGAGTGGTCTTTCCCCGGCTTCCTGAACATCAGGACCTTGGCCGTCTTCCAAAAGGCGGGGAAGTGTTGGTGTTTGAGTATGGCATTCGTGATGTAAGCACAGTGCCTTGTTGGCAAGTTGTGTCCATGGCTTCAGGCGGTCTGCGCCACACTCGAATCCTGCCGTCGACTCTTACCAACTGAAATCGGGACTCTCCTGACAAGGCCACGGTTTTGCAGTTGTCTAGTGTCCAATCGATATCGTCAAGAGCCCAGGAGAGGCGTTGCAGGCAATGTCGTGCTGTTAGCAAAGGCAATTGCGTCGGTCGTCTGCTCCAATAGCCAAATTTCTCTACACTGTGGTAACGGATACGTTCGTCGCATGTCCCACATTGATTTCTGCTGTTATTTCACGCGGTGTTGCTTGCATGTTAGGACTGACAACTTTACGCAAACGCCGCTGCTCTCAGTCGTCAAGTGAAGGCCATCGGTCACTGGGTTGTCCTTTGTGAAAGGTGTTGCCTGGAACATGGTACTCTAAGCACATTCTTGACGCTGCAGATCTTGGAATATCGAATTTCCAATCGAATTCAAAAATGGAATGCCCCATGCGTCTAGCCCCAATTACCAAAGTCCGTTAATTCTCGTCTTGCGTCCATAATCACTTCTGAAATCACATGAATCAATTGGGTTCAAATGAAAGCGCCATCAATACGCTGCTCTTTTTTATGTTGCGCGCGCGATACTGCCGCCGTCTGTCTACAGGGCGACATTTATTGAACTATATGAAAAAAACATAAATTAATTACAAACTACGGCGTGCACACGCTTTATTCAAAATGTAAACGTCACAACAGATATTCGGATTTAGGTTATGACATGTACAATATGCCTGCCATCATTAACGATGAGCCACGCGGGGTAGACGCGTGGTTGGTTCAAATGGCTCTGAGGACTATGGGACTCAACTGCTGAGGTCATTAGTCCCCTAGAACTTAGAACTAGTTAAACCTAACTAACCTAAGGACATCACAAACATCCATGCCCGAGGCAGGATTCGAACCTGCGACCGTAGCGGTCATGCGGTTCCAGACTGCAGCGCCTTGAACCGCACGGCCACTTCGGCCGGCTTAGACGCGTGGTCTATGACCCTTGCCACGGTTCGCGCGGCTCCTCCCGTCGGAGGTTCGAGTCCTACCTCGGGAAGCGGTGTGTCTTGTCCTTAGCATAAGTTAATTTAAGTTAGAATAAGTAGTGTGTAAGCCTAGAGACCGATGACCTCAGTAGTTTGTGGTTGTTCCCTTGGAACTTAGTCGGCCAGTGTGGCCGAGCGGTTCTAGGCGCTTCAGTCTGGAACCGCGCGACCGCTACGGTCGCAGGTTCGAATCCTGCCTCGGGCATAAATGTGTGTGATGTCCTTAGGTTAGTTAGGTTTAAGTAGTTCTAAGTTCTAGGGGACTGATGACCTTAGATGTTAAGTCCCATAGTGCTCAGAGCCATTTGAACCATTTGAACCCTTGGAACTTACCACAAAATTAGCAATGATGTTTCGCAGGCGAATAGCGAAATTCTGTATGACCCGCTGAAATGGCGGAACATCGATGCTGTCGATGACCTCCTGAATGGCTGTTTTCAGCTCAGAAATGGTTTTGGGGTTATTGCTGTACATCTTGTCTTTAATACAGCCCCACAAAAAGGAGTCGCATGTGTTCAGATCCGGAGAAGATGGCGGCCATTTGAGGCCCATGTCAGTGGCCTCTGGGTAACCTAGAGCCAGAATGAGGTCCCAGAGTGCTTCTCCAGGACATCAGACTCTCTTCTGCTTCGATGAGGTCGAGCTCCGTCTTGCATGAACCACATATTTTCAAAATCAGGGTAACTTTGGACAGGCGGCGCTGTGGTTGAAGATATCGATCTAGCCTCGGCCAATTCGCAGCCGAGTACAGTCAGCCAATGACCGGATGACAACGGACAGAAGCCTACTCGGAAGATAAAAGGGCATCTCTCGCTCACTTTGTTATAGATCATCTTCCAGGGCTGGCTTAGAGAGGGAACGTCGTTTAATGAACTCTTAGAAGTGAATAGACAGTTGTTATAAATTGCATTTGCCATATACTGTGAAATTTACCTACGATCATTCGCATTAAGCCATTGAGGACCTGTTTTGTGTTATATTACATGCATTGTTGCAGACTTCATTATTCGACAAGTCAAAAAGATAAGCAACTCTTTTTAACTCATTCATATGACTTCATTGCTAATTTGTTGGAATGTTGTACAACCTTCGTTCTCCTATCCTGTTACCTGACCCTGGGGCATTGCTGCGTAATAGTGGCAGGGAGAAACTGTCTTAGCGGTGTACTGCACCAGAAGCCGTTTCACTAACTCACAAACACGGTCTACCGTAACAACTGTGGCAACTCGGGCTCCACAGCAGTAGCGACGAGGCCTTTACAAAACTGGCGACCAGGGTTCACAAAAAGCATATTGCACTGATTATTCCGTGACTGTACTTTTCACACCACACAGTCATTCCTTGAGAGTGAAGAGACTTCTCGATCGCAAAATGCAGTTTCTCAGTCCCCCAAAGGCGCCAGTTCTGCTTATTGACGAACCCATCCCAATGACAGTGGGCTTCGTCGCTAAACCAAACCATACAGCGCATAATACCGTGACTCCCATCATTCCCCGCGGCCAACCGTGCTGTTTGAACGTCCTAACGCAAACCGCAGAAGTTATGACGATTTTATTTCATCGACCAGGGTTCACAAAAAGCATATCGCACTGATTATTCCGTGACTGTACTTTTCACACCACACAGTCATTCCTTGAGGGTGAAGAGACTTCTCGATCGTAAAATGCAGTTTCTCAGTCCCCCAAAGGCGCCAGTTCTGCTTATTGACGAACCCATCCCAATGAAAGTGGGCTTCGTCGCTAAACCAAACCATGCAGCGCATAATACCGTGACTCACATCATTCCCCGCGGCCAACCGTGCTGTTTGAACGTCCCAACGCAAACCGCAGAAGATATGACGATTTTATTTCATATAGTTCAATAACTGTCATGCTGTATGTGCATATTGCTATCCCACGACTTTTGTTACCTCAGTGTTTGTACACTCTTTCCGTTAAGAACTGATCGGGTTTCAGTTTAGTTTACCTATAAAATTTTACGTTTTGCTTCGGAGGGCATGTAAGCTCTCTTTCACTGATCATGCGTTGATTATGGATTATCAGTCGTTTTGCTTTTCCCGCCCCATTCTCATGCAACTTATTGCAGCTGCATCTTCAAACGGCGCTGTACGCACGAGAATCCGAGTACCCAAAGTATGAACGACAACAGGAGTTTCCAAAATGAATCTTTTATTCTACGCTGGAGCGTTGTGACAATTCCTGGCAGATTGAATCTGTACATCTGGCTAGGACTCGAAACCGGCACAACGTCGTTCGCTGGCGGTGTGCTTACGGACAGAGCTCTCCTTGCGCTATACAAGACCCTCCCTTGCAGCTTCAGTCCTTCCAGTTGTTCTTTCCTACTTCTTACACCTGGCAGAATCTCATTTGCTTACTTCACTGGACTAAGGCATTGCCTAGATGTTTATTTCCAGAACGAATCTTTCGCTCTTCAGAAGGCAAGGTTCGAGGTTTGAGACCCAGTCTGGCTCGCAGTTTTAGTCTACGAGGAAGTTTGACAACAGCACTCGTTTCACAGCAAGACTGTTTTCCAAATGAAACGACCTACTGGCATCCTGACTGTTCTGTAATAGGAACTGTAAAACAACCTTCATAACCTAATTCGTAGTGCAGTAGTTTTGTAGTTCTGACGAACATAATGGAGTTGCTTTTGCGGATGATGTCATGATCTGGGATGAAGCAGAAGAGGAAGTTTAGAAAGGACTCAACGTATAGAAACATCAATTGCAGGAATACTACCTCCACATCAGCGAGACCAAAACAGTGGTGATGACAGTCAACAGAGATGGACATCCTGCAACAGTGAAACTAGGAGATCACCAACTAGGTATGTGGTCAGTTTTCCATATCTCAGACGCATAATCTCCAGGAATGACTTGATTAGACAGGAGATTACCAAAGTAATGCAAAACGGTACTGAATTCTACAAAGTTTTTACAGTACATGATTCCAGAAAAAACAAAAATCAGTGGTATTCAACAGTTACTTCATACCAGTATTCATATATGTTGAGTACAACTTTGTACACAATGGTAAGGAGAGATGGGCTCCAGAATGGTGTGGCAACTGTCATGGCAGGAAAGCTGGACAGGAGCAAAAATAGTGAACGAGTACATAGGAAACCAAAGATTTACTTAAACTGTATTTCTCCAAACAACCAAACACTTATTACAAGTGATTCAA
Source organism: Schistocerca piceifrons (assembly GCF_021461385.2). Classification (NCBI taxonomy): domain Eukaryota; kingdom Metazoa; phylum Arthropoda; class Insecta; order Orthoptera; family Acrididae; genus Schistocerca; species Schistocerca piceifrons. Next base: position 145,193,935 of record NC_060138.1, on the reverse strand, counting down.
CAACAAGTAGCGTCCAGCTATTACAACAGTAGCAACAACGCTGATGGAGCCGTGACTAGGCAGCGTCTGCATAGCTTTTTGTAGCAATGTGGCTCCGAGCACGAATGGGATGAGTCGCTGCTGCTGGACATCCTACACTGCAGCGGCACAGGGCGCTCATGGTACCGAGCCACTGGAGATGTGCATCATTTGGTCCGCCACATCTCCCACGACTGCTATCGATGTCTCACAGGAACTTGCAGTTCAGTTGCCAACCTTGATATACCATGGGTTTGTACTACTACATGATACCACAACGTATGGTATAGAAGCATGCATCCTCACAAAGAGAGAGTCATTGAAATCAAGGCGTTAGAAATGAATTCCTTGGATCCAACATTCAAAAGACGGAGATGGACGAGTTAAGAAATGAGGAGGTGAGGAAGAGAGTTGGAATCAGCACATCCAGACTTTGGTGGTACGGGTATTGAATGAGGCTGGAACCTATAACAACAATCGGAATAAATTTGGAAAGAGAAGTGAAAGAAAGACGTACTGTAGGAAGACCCAGAATCTGTTGAATGGACGTGATCAAGGCTGACCTTGCTACCAGAGGAAGGACAATGCATGGTGTTCTTGATGACAGATTATACATGGAGAGATGGAAGTTGTGGGACGGCGGGTGGAGTTATTTGTTGTTAAATGTAATGTTTGGTAGAATGTAGAAACACTTCCCGGCCGATGCACCATTTGTGGGGCGGCGGGTGGAATTATGTTGTTGTTGTATAAATGTTCCTATTATTTATGCTGTTGTTTGCCGTTCTCAACACTGGCTCTCTAACTACAATATTGGCAACCAGAAAGTGATTAGCAAAACGTGAAGCCTGTAATTAGAATTCCTAGTGCCCACTTCATCTGAGAAATACACTTATAACTACAGCTTATAGCTCTGAGGAATTAGGAGATTGTCTGGGATTTATAATCAAAAACGATCGTGAAAAAAAAAAACTTTCTCTATATTCTGAAAGTCACAGATGAAAAAAAAAGAATCCACACAATCTAACTAACAGAGCAGTTCAGAGTCTACTTCGCAGATGCCACTATAACTGTCCATATTAAATATTTAAATGAATACTCGCCATAATTTGATGATAATGTTCATCAAACAACACGCAAAATAATGGTAGAATGTCTGTCCCGCAGCGGCACGTGAAAATACGACATACGTAAACTGAAGATATATCATTAAAGTCATCCCAGAATTAACACTTTTCTCGAAAATGATTTCATGGTTACGCGTATCCCAAGTAACTTAATACGACATCCGAGGCTGTTTATAGCAATGATACCGACGCGACGAGACTCCCGACACAGGTGGTGTGCTATTCAGCGTCTGGAGAGAACTGGGGTCTTGCTTCCTCGCGCAGCGTTCTTATATACACTCCTGGAAATGGAAAAAAGAACACATTGACACCGGTGTGTCAGACCCACCATACTTGCTCCGGACACTGCGAGAGGGCTGTACAAGCAATGATCACACGCACGGCACAGCGGACACACCAGGAACCGCGGTGTTGGCCGTCGAATGGCGCTAGCTGCGCAGCATTTGTGCACCGCCGCCGTCAGTGTTAGCCAGTTTGCCGTGGCATACGGAGCTCCATCGCAGTCTTTAACACTGGTAGCATGCCGCGACAGCGTGGACGTGAACCGTATGTGCAGTTGACGGACTTTGAGCGAGGGCGTATAGTGGGCATGCGGGAGGCCGGGTGGACGTACCGCCGAATTGCTCAACACGTGGGGCGTGAGGTCTCCACAGTACATCGATGTTGTCGCCAGTGGTCGGCGGAAGGTGAACGTGCCCGTCGACCTGGGACCGGACCGCAGCGACGCACGGATGCACGCCAAGACCGTAGGATCCTATGCAGTGCCGTAGGGGACCGCACCGCCACTTCCCAGCAAATTAGGGACACTGTTGCTCCTGGGGTATCGGCGAGGACCATTCGCAACCGTCTCCATGAAGCTGGGCTACGGTCCCGCACACCGTTACGCCGTCTTCCGCTCACGCCCCAACATCGTGCAGCCCGCCTCCAGTGGTGTCGCGACAGGCGTGAATGGAGGGACGAATGGAGACGTGTCGTCTTCAGCGATGAGAGTCGCTTCTGCCTTGGTGCCAATGATGGTCGTATGCGTGTTTGGCGCCGTGCAGGTGAGCGCCACAATCAGGACTGCATACGACCGAGGCACACAGGGCCAACACCCGGCATCATGGTGTGGGGAGCGATCTCCTACACTGGCCGTACACCACTGGTGATCGTCGAGGGGACACTGAATAGTGCACGGTACATCCAAACCGTCATCGAACCCATCGTTCTACCATTCCTAGACCGGCAAGGGAACTTGCTGTTCCAACAGGACAATGCACGTCCGCATGTATCCCGTGCCACCCAACGTGCTCTAGAAGGTGTAAGTCAACTACCCTGCCCAGCAAGATCTCCGGATCTGTCCCCCATTGAGCATGTTTGGGACTGGATGAAGCGTCGTCTCACGCGGTCTGCACGTCCAGCACGAACGCTGGTCCAACTGAGGCGCCAGGTGGAAATGGCATGGCAAGCCGTTCCACAGGACTACATCCAGCATCTCTACGATCGTCTCCATGGGAGAATAGCAGCCTGCATTGCTGCGAAAGGTGGATATACACTGTACTAGTGCCGACATTGTGCATGCTCTGTTGCCTGTGTCTACATGCCTGTGGTTCTGTCAGTGTGATCATGTGATGTATCTGACCCCAGGAATGTGTCAATAAAGTTTCCCCTTCCTGGGACAATGAATTCACGGTGTTCTTATTTCAATTTCCAGGAGTGTATAAAGCCGCAGTGCGGACGGCTAAGGGAACGCCTGATCAACTCGGGTCTCTGGACTAGCCGCTGGGCTAGTAATGCACCACTTTAAGTCATTGAATAAGTCATAGCTTCTTTTGCTGATGGCCGATGAAGCTCTCAATTTAAATGTGCATTCAGCACACAGGTAAGTAATCATAACAAAAGTTTGACGTGGCTAAGTTAAATATTTTGGGCGAGAGAATTAATTTAATTACACTGCACGCAGTAGACGAGCTCTGAACTTGCCCTTTGGAGATACGCTATCGCTATAGTTTTATAGTTATTCAAATGAAACTTCCCACATCTTTATGGTTATAGCGGATCTCCATTCTACTTAAATATTAACATCCTAGCCTTATTTATTAGCCTACTTAATCTATCTTGCTTCCTTAAGTTTTAAGACAAAAACCAGAAAATTATGAATTTCAACTAAAATCTTAATTTGTGAGATGAAAGTACTGTTTCTATTAAATTATTATTGAAAAGGAATCTAAGTATAAATTTTTAAATCTCTAGCTCTTTTCTGTTGCGCCAATGATTTTTGCAGAAAAACGTCCAAATTTCGAAAATGGTTTAAGTTATTGAACTGACATTCAACACATGTTGATTTAGTATTACTCCTGACATGCTAGAAACATTTTAGGTTATTTATTTGATTTTTAAAGTATTGCGCAACCTTTATGACGTCAGAGCTAGTTACCACGGACTGGCTGGCACACAATGGAATGACTGATGTGAATTTATTATGGCGTGAGTAGGCTGCTTCCCTACAAAGCGGAAATGTACAATGAATATCATGATATGGTTACTCGCCCGTAATTGAAGGTTGCTTATCTAATAGCTTCATGTAATGTAACTCTCTGTGCAGAAATTACCCGTACTATATTCATATGGTATTTCAGAATGAGAGCACTTAGTGACTTCCAGCACACTTCACGCATAATCTCATATCTTTTCGAAACTTTTTCTTGCAGATTTCCCCCCCTCTCCCCCCTGCCCTCGCAACAAAATAGTGAAAGGAAAAAAAACTACTATCGCTTTGTAGTAAGCGATGTCCATGTAGTAAAACTTCAGCATCAAGCATGATGTTTTAATTTGTTACTTCTTAACTACTTACCCTATTTGCAAAAGATTTGGCGAACAATCAAATATATCACTTAACGTAACCGTGAAGTTATATCATTGTACAAAATGTAATAAATGGAATATGACGCCATAAATATTTAGATGCGTAAAAAACTCCACTTTCTTCAACAATAAAGGTTTTACATGCTTAACGTCAAATGTTTATTATATTAACTCATTTGCATGCTGTTCTATATAGTGGAGTACTCTTCTTCAAGGAATCAGGGATTGGAGTAGAGACAGGGTTACTGGTTCACACGTAAACAGCATGATGAATTTATATTACTTGTTTGATGTAAGGAAGATCTGATAAAATGTCGTACAGAACAGGTAATTCGGAGATAATGATACCTAATGTGACCTTATGTCACTCTGTTGTATACCTAGACATTTTTGGATCGTAAAGTATGAATCTTACGTCTTAAGTATTAGTGTATATGACAGTGAAGAATGCGTGCACAATGCAGCGTTGTTTTGTGTAGTTGATGAAGGAAAGAGAGAAGGGAGAAAGTGGATCTCAATGACAGCACATGACATAATCCGATCAGGATATTCTAATTTTTAAAAGGAATGAAGTAGTCCTGTGTTTAAAATTCTGCACAGAGGATCAAAATCCAAAATCCCATCGGGCTATCGGGGTATGGGTTTCCATGGCAGTCGATTGCTGCAATTCCGTCTCCTTCTTTGGCCAATTGAGCCAGTCCACTGTCTCTAACGACCTTGCTGTCGGCGGGGCACTGCACTCTTTAAAATTCCTCAGCTTTTCTTTCGAGTCGACAATATTTCTCTTTCGAGATCCCGAGATTGGAGATTCCAAAAATGGATCAAATGGCTCTGAGCACTATGGGACTTAACATCTGAGGTCATCAGTCGCCTAGAACTTAGAACTACTTAAACCTCACTAACCTAAGGACATCACACACAGCCATTCCCGACGCAGGATTCGAACCTGCGACCGTAGCGGCCGTGCGGTTCCAGATTGAAGCGCCTAGAACCGCTCGGCCACATCGGCCGGCTTTGGAGATTTGTCTCACATATTGTTAAAATTGATTTGTGTCTAGAAAATGTTGCGGAAGGTGATGCACATTACGTTTCTGCGTTAGATGTGGCGTAAGACAGTTTAGCGAACACTTGTGAAAGATTTAAATCGAAAAGAAATAAACTCTTTCCAAGTAAAAACTTTTTTCTTTGTAGCTAGACCTCGAGTTGTCTGTAGAACTGAATATCTATGAGTGACTTATTTATGACTGAATTATCTATGAATCTTTATCTCTGTATCCAATAAAATTGAATGTGATTAGAATCACCAAATCTGGGGCTAAAATTTATTTCATTCAGGACTCAATCGGTTTCGAACCCAATCAATTAAATAAAGATTATTTACGTACAAGTTAAATAGTGTCTATTGTTGGATCACCTAAATATTGCTGCTTTACCCAACTTGGAGGAACTTCTTATTGAGTACATAATGTGCAAACGTTGAAAGAAAAAACAGCTGCCACTTCGATACGAGCAAACATTATGAACAGGGATGAGATTTTGGCCATGATAAGTCACTCACATTATCATGTAACTTTTATGTAATATAAACATAAATCTACTCAGGATAAGCTTCTCAACTTAGAAGTTTTAAAGTCTTTGGTGATTATTATGGTTGATAATAACATGTAGCATGTTGTGAAAACATATGGTAGCATAGTAATGGTCTTTAAAATCCAAAATGCGTCGTTCAAAATACTAAATATAAATGAGACAGCTGGAAGAGACAGGGAGCTCTGGGAAATATAGGTTGGGCAAGGAATAAATATCTGTTCAATAGTATGTGGATATCAATTAGTTAATATTAATGTGAGTTGTGTCCACTCTTCACCTTTCAGATAGCTTCAATTCTGCTGGGGACTCTTTCAAGCAAGTGTCTGTACATCTGCAGAGGAGTGGCAGCGCATTCTTCCTCAAGCGCCGAAGTCAGAGAAGGTAGTGATGTGGGACGCTGGAGTCTGGAGGAAAATCGACATTCTAACTCATTTCAAAGATGCTACATTGTGTTCAGGACTCTGCAGGCCAGTTCATTTTGGGAATGTTAATGTCCACAAAGCATTGCCTCATGGATGCTCCTTTTTTTAGGGTAAATTGTCATGCTGCCATAAACAATCGTCGTATGCGAACTGTTCCTCTACAGCAGTGGTTTCCAACCTGGGGGTAATTACCCTCTGAGGGGTAAAATGAAATTTTCTAAGGGGTAAAAACAAAGGAATTCGATTGCGTTAGGGTTATTTTTTAGAGATCATTGTTATTATCATTATTTCGTATGGTGTGCTGACCACATGCCCCTCCACATCGGCATCCGGTGACGCATGTGGGCTGAGGATGACACGGCTACCGGTCGGTATCGTTGGACCTTCATGGCCCGTTCAGGCGGAGTTTAGTTTAGTGCTAGTTTTATTATTTCATAAGACTATAATACTGATTACTAAGTTATCAGTTCTTATCTTTTTGCAAATACGAGCATCAACCCATGACACAGTTTGGTCGAGGTTAAAGCTTATGACACGAACATGTGAACATCTTTTACTCACATAGCCTACTTTTTACTCACATACTTTTTAGATTGTGCCGTGCATCTATAACAGTAAAATTTAGACGTATACATCTGAGTTGTAGGTAGTTCACACAATGGATCACAAATTACTTTATTATTCATTTGGCAATAGATAATCCAGCCAATTGACGACACGGCCCAACAGTAACAACGTAATGGTTAGCGAAATGTTGCAGGGCCTTCACAGAGTTATTATTGTTAGTACTAGTTGTCAGACGTGAAGCTTTGGCAGCCTAACGTCTTCCAGTTCCTACCAGTCCAGAAGTAAGGAGTCCAGCAATGAAGTATTTTACAAACAATAAGTCTAGAGCATGTATTTTAATTCGGTTGCTGTTAAATGGTGGTTTGGAGTGTGTGTGAAGCAAGAGTCTGTAGGGAGCGGAGTGACGCAGAGGAAGCATATTACGTAACAAGTGTCCATCGTCAATGTGCATAGTTAGCTTTCTCTTCTGAAGAGGAGATATGGGTAGCACTCGCGGCGCACTGCTAAGCGTTTCATCCTTCTATAAAAAAGTTTGTTAGATATAAGCAGAATCATTAGTTCACGATATGATAAAACACCTACAGAAACTTTCGTCATTCTAAAAATAAAAGTGTTCAAACAGAATTTCTTTCGTTCCAAAATTTAGTTTGGCACTGATGTTGACGACGTTAGTGGTGATGGGCACTAGGTAATATCTGATTGCACTCATGGGTAATGGCCTGGAAAAGGTTGGGAAACATTGCACTGCAGTATGACGTACACATTGCTGTCAGTGTGTTCATATCCTACCGCATTTAGCGCTCTCTTAAACACAATAAGGGGCCACAGCCTCACCAAGAAAAATTGGTGCTAGACATGATAGCAGGTTATATTCTCCAGGCTTTCCACAAGCCTAAACTGATTCATAAGGTTGCTGCAAAATATATCGTCATTCATCACTCCAAATCAGTCTTTTCCAATCATCCCGGTTCAGTGGCGTCGCTTCTTACATTACCTCAGCCATTGCTTGGCAATGACAACAGAAATGTGTGACTTATGAGGAGCTGCCCGACACTGTGCTGGCTGGACTACTGGCAGCTCCTTGGAACTCAGGAGTGACTCCTCCAGTTGATTTAATGCTCTTTTTAACAGCCAACTTTGGCAATTTGTTCTACGGTCCCTCTGCTTCAGGAAAATTGTAAGTAGCTGTTTGTATGTTGGCAGCGCTGTAGACTGTGTTAATATCGCTGACAACGCTCTGCGCCCTCGGCAAGAGACTCTGTGGTTGGACGGACTAGCAGTTAGCGAGTGGATAGAGAAGTGTATGGACATGTTTTTCTTAGTGGAGACTCCGTGTTGGTAGGACATGCATTGGAATGTGAGATGCAAGAAAATGCGGATGTATGTTGTTGGTAATGTTTGGGTAGTGGAATTATTACCAACTATATAAATTTTGGAACTGGATGTCACAAGAACAAGGTAAAATTTTCTAAATACGTTGTTTGCTCTTCAACAAAATCTTTCTTTCGCTAACCATATGCCTCCTAGTAGTTAGAATCTATCGTAGTTAGTGTTATGAAGATTTTCTGTGAGGTAAGTGACTCCTAAAAAAGAAATAGGGGGTTCGTGATTGAAATTAATTTAGGCACTTAACAGAGCTGGAGATAGTTTCATATTTCTTTAATTTCATATTTTTTGGGCATTTATTATTGTTAGCATTTCTTGCAATTCAGGGCCATTCTTTTGTGTTCATTATTGGAAGTCATGTTGTCACTGTATAGCTGTCAGATTGAGTTGGGCTTGTATATTATGGGTAATAAATGAATAAGTTAAGTTTCAGTTGTCTCTGTCAGGGAAAATTCTGTAGATCAGTGTTTAAATGATAAAAATAAGTAAAGACATTGTTTCAAAATGAGCTCTGTGTGGTCTCGGTTTAACTGTCTGTTCCTTCGCGTTTACTCTTTACAGTCACCAACAGGGGCCTTGGGCATCTTTAGAAGGTGATATCCAATGACTAGTTGCACGTTCGAAGTCACTGAGCTCTCCTGCTGTTACTGCTTTGCTCCTGACAACAAACCTGTGGCACATCAATGGGCACCCACACGGCACCATCCTATGGCAACCTAACCATCCAGAAATCCCAAACCCACCACATGGTTCAGATCCATTGGCGACATCTTCATTATCTAGACCAAAGTTAAAGATACCATATCTAAATTCCTGCTGAATATCAACGCCTTCTCTACCTTTTACTTCACCTGGTTCTCTTCAGCGCAATATGCCGCCTTCCTCAAAGTCGGCCACCACCTCAAGGATGGCTACATCGTTACCTGTTGTGGTGTCACCGCCAGACACCACACTTGCTAGGTGGTAGCTTTTAAATCGGCCGCGGTCCGGTAGTATACGACAGACCCGCATGCCGCCACTGTCAGTAATTGCAGACCGAGCGCCGCCACACGGCAGGTCTAGAGAGACTTACTAGCACTCGCCCCAGTTGTACAGCCGACGTAGCTAGCAACACACACTGACGAAGACTCTCTCATTTGCCAAGACGATAGTTAGCATAGCCTTCAGCTAAGTCAATTGCTACGACCTAGCAAGGCGCCATTAGCATTATATTGCATTTATCTAGAGAGAGTCTCAGTATCATCAAGAACGCTGTATACAAATGATGGATTAAAGTTAAGTATTCCAGCAGCTACGTACTTTTCTTTATAGCATTCATTACGTATCCTGTTTCAGACCTAACGCCCGCCTGCGTGAGTTAGCGCGTGCATCTTGGCCGCCTCTTTCAATTAGTGTGCGTAGTGTTGGCAAGTCTGCCGGCACTACACCTGTTTCCACATCAGTCCTACCAACCACCAACAATACCTTCACTTCAACAGCTGCCATCCATTAAACACCAAGAACATCCTTCCATGCAGCCTAGCCACCTGTGGTCATTACATCTGTAGTGACAATCAGCCATTTTCCAAACATGCTAAGGGTCTTGCTAAGGACTTCACAGACTGAAATTATCCTCCCTATCTCGTCCAGAAACAGATCATCTGTGCTTTTGTCTCCCCAGTTACATATCATCCCCCACATTTCACACTGCACATCCACAAAGGAGCACCATCTTGTGACTCAGTATGACCCAGGACTTGAGCAACTGAGTTACATTCTCCACAGCACTTTTGACTAACTCTTGTCGTATCCTGAAATAAGCATTAACTTCCCCACTAACCTTCCTACCCCGCCCATGGTGGTATTCCAGCACTGACCCAACCTTGAGATTGTCTTTTCTGTCCTTATCCCACCCCTCCTCCCAATTCCTTGCCCTATGGCCCACACCCTTACTGCTCCCGTTATATTGGTGTGTCCGCCTCGTGTGACACCTCGTGGCCCATTCCGCACTGTATAGTGGTGTCCGGATACTTTTGATGAGGTAACGTAATACGAAAACACACATTTGTATCAGATGCTCCAATACTCGCGCTGTCTCTCGCAAAGACGAAGTTGAGGCATTGAAATGTAACAGCTAGGACTTTTTCCACTTCTTTAAAGTTTTTTTGCCACCAGTTTCTCGATCACATTTGGTTAATTGAAAATCTAATAACATGTCAACAGTAATCCTAAACATAGGCAAGTATGGGCATTATAGGTAATACTGTCCTTTTGGATCTGGTATGATGAAATAAGCGTGTACAGTGTATTCCGTATGCTTCAGGCAGACACTGTAATTCTTAGCAATGTGTGAAACCATACTATTTACTTACAGTCAGTAAAAGACTGTTATGAACTTTGTCTGCGACACATACACTCCTGGAAATTGAAATAAGAACACCGTGCATTCATTGTCCCATTCCTGGGGTCAGATACATCACATGATCACACTGACAGAACCACAGGAACATAGACACAGGCAACAGAGCATGCACAATGTCGGCATTAGTACAGTGTATATCCACCTTTCGCAGCAATGCAGGCTGCTATTCTCCCATGGAGACGATCGTAGAGATGCTGGATGTAGTCCTGTGGAACGGCTTGCCATGCCATTTCCACCTGCCGCCTCAGTTGGACCAGCGTTCGTGCTGGACGTGCAGACCGCGTGAGACGACGCTTCATCCAGTCCCAAACATGCTCAATGGGGGACAGATCCGGAGATCTTGCTGGCCAGGGTAGTTGACTTACACCTTCTAGAGCACGTTGGGTGGCACGGGATACATGCGGACGTGCATTGTCCTGTTGGAACAGCAAGTTCCCTTGCCGGTCTAGGAATGGTAGAACGATGGGTTCGATGACGGTTTGGATGTACCGTGCACTATTCAGTGTCCCCTCGACGATCACCAGTGGTGTACGGCCAGTGTAGGAGATCGCTCCCCACACCATGATGCCGGGTGTTGGCCCTGTGTGCCTCGGTCGTATGCAGTCCTGATTGTGGCGCTCACCTGCACGGCGCCAAACACGCATACGACCATCATTGGCACCAAGGCAGAAGCGACTCTCATCGCTGAAGACGACACGTCTCCATACGTCCCTCCATTCACGCCTGTCGCGACGCCACTGGAGGCGGGCTGCACGATGTTGGGGCGTGAGCGGAAGACCGCCTAACGGTGTGCGGGACCGTAGCCCAGCTTCATGGAGACGGTTGCGAATGGTCCTCGCCGATACCCCAGGAGCAACAGTGTCCCTAATTTGCTGGGAAGTGGCGGTGCGGTCCCCTACGGCACTGCGTAGGATCCTACGGTCTTGGCGTGCATCCGTGCGTCGCTGCGGTCCGGTCCCAGGTCGACGGGCACGTGCACCTTCCGCCGACCACTGGCGACAACATCGATGTACTGTGGACACCTCACGCCCCACGTGTTGAGCAATTCGGCGGTACGTCCACCCGGCCTCCCGCATGCCCACTATACACCCTCGCTCAAAGTCCGTCAACTGCACATACGGTTCACGTCCACGCTGTCGCGGCATGCTACCAGTGTTAAAGACTGCGATGGAGCTCCGTATGCCACGGCAAACTGGCTGACACTGACGGCGGCGGTGCACAAATGCTGCGCAGCTAGCGCCATTCGACGGCCAACACCGCGGTTCCTGGTGTGTCCGCTGTGCCGTGCGTGTGATCATTGCTTGTACAGCCCTCTCACAGTGTCCGGAGCAAGTATGGTGGGTCTGACACACCGGTGTCAATGTGTTCTTTTTTCCATTTCCTGGAGTGTATTTTAAATCCGATATTATTTGTAGCTAAAGAGCCCAATTAAATCATAATACGAGTCTTTCTATGTACTTCCAAAGCATTCGCCTCTGTGCGTAAAATGTAATCACTGTGTTGTTAGCAAAAATGCTAGTTACAACACCTAAACAAACTACTTTAAGGAACCTCCAGAATGTTTTCCGAAAAACTGTTATTACTGAAATGAAGTATATTTCTCCTGATCTAGGGAACATGCTACGAAGAAATTATATTCGGTATTTTTCGTATAATCCATTAAAATGTAATGTGAATTGTCATATATGCATATCTATTTTCATTATGAATCAAACTGTTCTGTACCAAGATTCATTTACTGCCTAATGACATTTTACTTTATAATCCATACTATGTCATTTTCCACTCGGGTATATGTAGAATTCCAGTTGTATTTCGTTAATTTTCTGGTCTTAATAGTCACCGATATTGTAGCTAAATGTGTGTAACACCCATGCGGGCCCTCTGTTGTATGCCAGCTTTGCACGAACTTTCGACGTGGCCACTGTACCGGTCCGGTTTGTAAATACGTAACGATTCTTCAAGGCACCCACTGTACCAATTCAGCTAAATTCAACCACTGCTTGATCGATATCTGGATGACTTCAAAACGGAAATACATTACCTGAAAATACAAAAATACGTGTGGCACTAATTAATAATTAATGTGAGTAAATTACTCACTCTGGTTAGTTATTGTTATAGTCGGATTCTTTACTTTCATTTTCTACAGCAACAGCGGCAGATCGTCTTTTCGACACAGATTACTCAACCTAAGAATTTGTTCAACAGGGCCCCCCACCGCTTCACTTTTTGCAGATACTGATATTTACCTGGATAACTTCAAGAAACTTTATTTCAGCATTATATCAACGTAATTCAGTGTCGTTATAAAGCTCAGTGCATTATTTGACTTTCAAATGTTTGATCCCTGCCAGCTTCAGTTACTTTAAAGGCAGTAGGAACATTTTTTTGTGGTTACGGAAACTTTTCAGTATTCAGACGCTGTCCTTGGAAACGGCAGTGCGAAGAATACGCGGCAACAAGTGGAGACGTCAGAAGCGCTCACCAGATGGCCGCCTTTCCGCCCGCGAGTGATTTGGCTCGGTTCGGACCCCCGAGTCGGGAATTACAGTCTTTACGCAGTGGCCGGTCATCAGAATATAAGTGGCGGTCCCGGCGCCGCCAGCAAGGGGCATAAATCAGGGGATCTGTGACAGGAGGCCAGGTGGTGTTCTCCCGCAAAGCAGGCGCTGCTGCTCGCCTGTTAACACACCCGTCGAGACACAACAGCTGACCACGTCCTTCTCCTCCTCCAAACTGAACCAACGGAGCTCTCGCCTCTCTCTTCCCATATCCCAGAGACCTTTGTGTGCGTAAAGCATTCCATTTAGAGTACAATCTAAAACTTTTCCTGCTTATATACTGTTCCTTGAAATTCAGGGTGAACTCGTTGTTGTGAGTAACTTGTTGTAAGATTTTGAGGAGTCAGCATTCAACTCAGCGTTTTCAAAACCAACAGTACTTGGCGATATGTTGGTAATACTTTAATGGTTGGCCTCATTTTTTTAGGTCAGTAATCGTTAAACTGCGGTCCGCATGCGGCCCGAATCAAGTGGTTTCAGGAGGTGTGCGGCACACTCAAGTCTTACCGTCAGCTCTTACCAACTGAAATCTGGACTTGTCTGACTCGGCCACGATTTTCCAGTCGTCTAGGGTCCAACTGATATGGTCACGAGCTCAGGAGAAGTGCTGCAGGCGATGTCGTGCTGTTACCGAAGGCAATCAAGTCGGTCGTTTGCTGCCTCAGCTCATCAACGCCAAATTTCGCTACACTGTCATAACGGATAAGTTCGCCGTGCGTCCCATATTGATTACTGCGCCGCACGGGATTAGCCGAGCGGTCTCCAGCGCTGCAGTCATGTACTGTGCGGCTGGTCCCGGCGGAGGTTCGAGTCCTCCCTCGGGCATGGGTGTGTGTGTTTGTCCTTAGGATAGTTTAGGTTTCGTAGTGTGTAAGCTTAGGGACTGATGACCTTAGTAGTTAAGTCTCATAAGATTTCACACACATTTGAAAATTTTTTTGATTACTGCGATGGTATGTCACGCAGTGTTGGTTGCTGTTAGCGCTGTCCACTCTACGAAAACGCTGCTGCTCTTAGTCGTTAAGTGAAGTCCGTCGGCAACTGCGTTGTCCGTAGCGAGAGGTAATGCCTGAAATTGGTATTCTCGGTATACTCTTGACACTGTGGATCTCGGAGTATTAAATTCCCTAACGATTTCAGAAAAGGAATGTCCCATGCGTCTATCTCCAACTACAATTCCGCGTTCAAAGTATGTTAATTCCCATACTGCAGCCATAATCACGTCTGAAACCTTTTTACCTCACTCTCCTGAGTACAAATGACAGCTCCGCCAGTGCACTGCCCTTTTACATCTCGATGCTACCGCCACCTGCGTTCGACAATGTCGCCATTTCATGACTTATCACCTCGTACATCTAGCAACCTACAGCCGAATTCAAAGACATCAACTACCGTTTAGAGCTTCTTAAAAGTATGGCTTCCCTGACCAATAGCAAACAAAGAAACTTAAAGACAAAGTAATATTTTAAGATGCGGTTGATTTTAATTGACGTTCTCCAACGTCTGCCGCTTACTTCAGGGGCACAGGGGTAAGCAGCGTGGCCAGTGCCTGTTAGAGAACCTTAGAGGGGGACTGTTTTATTTGTTTGTCTTCCAGTATCAAAGACACACGGGTGTGAGCTGCAATAGTATTAATTTCAGATTGAAATTACATGGATTCGTGAATGCAGATTACACAGACGGTCGTCTTCAGATGTGGTGCATACAAGGTGATTCCGTTATGATGTTGCAGACTTCCAGGGACGATGGAGAAGAGTAACTGTATCAGTATGACGTAAGGGACCCCAGTCCGACAACGACCGAGACGAAAGCTGTAAGCAAAAATCGTTCTAATCCTTCTGACAGTGGAATACTCGTATAGGTACAGTTGTTGATAAGATTTTAGGGTATGCAACATACACAGGTGGTAGTAGGGCCAAAACAAGAAAAAATGTCCTGCAAACATGGGTTCTAAAATGTAAGAGCTATGAGCACTTGTGTTTTCCTTTTCGATAACATCTTTTCTACTGAAAGATATTTGGTTTCCATATTTTTAGAAAACGTAGTGTAGACTAAACCAAGAAAAAAATTGTACAGTAAATATGGGCTCTAAAATGCATACCCTAAGAGCTATGGGCAATAGTTTAAAAGAAGAGACGTGTATCACAGAAGCGAAGATGAACAAGTGCTCCCAGCTCTTAAGATATGCACTTTAGAGACCATGTTTGCCGAATATTTTTCCTTCTTGTACTCCCTACCACTTCCTTTGAAAGTGACTACTATACAGTCTTAGCAAATACTGTACCGGTACATGTATTCAACTATCAGAAACTTCAGAACAATTTTCGCTTATAAATTTCGGCTCTGTCCTTTCCGGATCAGCGTCCTTAACTCAGAATGATACATTTACCCTTCTGTATCATCCTTGGAAATTTGTAATATCATCACACAGTGACCCTGTATTTGCAGCAGGGAATATAAAATTAAATTAAGTGTGTCGTAATACGACATAATAAGAAGAAACTTGGCACGCAAAACATTTAGTAATAATTTGTGATTTGTATTGGATAACGAAGTCAAATATATTTACTGTTATTAATGAATTAATCATTCTCTCACACGGACCACACAACACTTCGTCAGCCCATTATACCTTGACAACTTTGAGGTCGCTGAGGGTGAAACAAAAACTATAACAGAACAATCGACACGAAGTGTTCCGAATGGTGACGACTTTTAACGATCGAAACTTGGGGCCCGGTGGCTAACTTACCACGCTGTTACCACAGCTAATCTATTGGGGGCTCATAACATAGTAATTTATGTACGTGACCAATTAAAAATAAGATCAGTACCTATGCGATCCGCGGTGCAACCCACCAATGTCAGTATTGTCTCTTTAAGAAAATTGTTTGACGACATCTGGTTTAGACAATCTCTGAGATCTCTTACAACATATTAACTCCGTATATGGAAACACAGAATGTCGTAGGGAGAAGGAGAAAGAAGGTTGTTCGTAGTTTATTAGGCGTGTTAATAGCTGCGATGGTATACTTGGACATTCGGTATTTTGAAAGCTCACTCTTCCATCCCTGTATTTACAGTTCACTAGTTGGAAATACTGCAAAATGAATATACATCTCAGCAGATAATGAGAGCGCTGCATACGTAGAACCGGCAGAATAAGTAAGGTGACGATGTCTTTAAGACGAGAGCGCACCATCCATATATTGCAAATGTTTGCGCGAAAGAAGGCAGAGTAATAACAAAACATAACGTCAAAGTGATCTCTACTCCTCCATAGAAAATCTGGTCGCTTCTGGAATCGATCAAAGACAAATTAAAGCTGTGAAAGACAGGTATGAATCTGGCGAGAGCGCCAAATCTTACAAAGGACATACGACACGCACTACTTGGGACCGCATCGTGGAACACCAGCGACATACTCGCCTCATCGAAGCCAGATAGCGCGCTGTCGCCCAACACTGTATTTTTTCCGGCTATCCGATGAAATACAATGAAAGGAACGTTTCACCTATAGTTCAAACATCTGGAACCCCACTGTCAATGAAGCAGAGAAAATCACTCTGTCTGAACCGAGACGGAGGTTTCGTTAGATATTGCATGGAATCTTGTCATAGAAAAACTCGTGTTCTTCGTAGCCTGCTTTGTTCATCCAAGCACAGCGCATGCGCTCAGACACGGCCAGTGGCAACTGGGTACACAATGCAGGCGGTAGCGCATGGCCGTGTTTAGGTTACGTGAGGAAGGGAGGAGGCAAGGGGTTCCGTCTACATTTTATAATAACACAATATTGGAAATTTGGAACTTTGTGGTAAGGTCTTATGGGACCAGACTGCTGAGGTCATCGGTCCTTAGGCTTATACACTACATAATCTAACTTAAACTAACTTACACTAAGGACGACACACACACACCCATGTCCGAGGGAGGACTCGGACCTCCGACTGGGGCAGTCGCGCGGACCGTGACAAGGCGCCTCAAACTGCGCGGCTATCCCCAAGCGGTAACACAATATTCAGGGCTTAATAAAAGCACAAAAATTTATCGATCTCAATCTAACAGTCGAACACCTTTACCAAATATTTATCCGTCGTGACAGTTTGGAAAAGTAATTTACTATCTCCTCTGGATCAAGTGGAACGCTGTGATACACAGAGAGGAGAGCAATACTGCTAAGTCTGTTTTGATCTGTACTGTTAGGTAGGTTTTTCAAGATTTAAAAGTCAAAAATGTCCTTCCTGGCGTTGCTGGATGAAAGTGGAAGGATGAACAGAATTTGCAACTGTGCTCTAATATTGGGAAAGAATTTTGAATTGATGTCTCTGACGCTACGAATGCGTTTTTCTGGCTTTGTACTTGGTTCTTCGTTAAGCCATTTTTATTTCCAGGCTGAAAATTCTCCACGGTATTCGTGTTAGTCGATTTACTGAAACCACGGAAAACGCAAATATGGATGGGCGGGTAGGGAACTGAAGCCCACTTCCGAATGCGAGTCCAGTACCTGAATAACAAATCCACCTCGTTCGGTGCGCCGGCCGTTGCGACACTGTCGAGAGTTCAGTCTCGTAAGTTGAAAGGTGGCTGTGTCATCGGTAACCTTTCACTATCGCAAAATGGATCCTCTAAAGCTGCTGTGCAGTAGACGATTATTCGCGCGACTACTGCACATATGGACATATCTTTGTTACTCTGCCTTCCTGAAGCAGACTGCCGCTATATGCACACATAGTATCGCAGAAAGAATGCTCAGTATTTAGTGATATGACAGGAAATATTAATCGAAGCAAAAAAGTATGGCAAACGTGGGCACTAAAGTGCATTCCTACAGAGCTATGAGAATTTCCTTACTGCGAAAAAGATCTCTTCCACTGCAACCTCTTTGCTTTCCATATTTTTGGAGGAAATAACATGGACCAAAACATGAAAAAATGTCCAATAAAGATGGGCTTTGAAGAGCTATGAGCACTCGTTCATCTTCGCTAAGGCATGCATTTTAGAGCCCATGTACACAAAATAATTCTTTCGCGTGTTGATCCATACTATCTAGTCACAAAATACGGAAAGCAAAGAGCTTACATTAGAAGAGATTTGTTCCACAGTATCGAAGATGCAAAAGTGCTCATACCTCTTAAGGTACTCACTTTAGAGCCCATTTTTACTAAATTTTTTGCTTCGAATGATCGTTCCTGTCATGTCCCTGAATACTGGCCATTTCTCCTTCGACACCCTGTATATACCACAGAATTCCCTTGTTAACTGCTTCGTTCTGATCTTTCGATCAGACTCGTCGTAAGGATGGTATGCATAATATTTGTTAGATATAGACTAGTTATGTTAGCCTTCACATCACACGGTTATCGACATAATTCGGTTAACACTTGTATGCCTGGTTAACTTGCCTTTCCGGTTAACTGACCACACGTTTTTCAAATACTTTTTGATCAATTTTATTAGTATGTAATGCTTTTAATTGAAAATATATCACCGGAAGTTATACGTTTTCGCATGACAGTGAGCAGAGGAAACTGTCTATCCAAATATTCGACACTTATACATCCGTTATTTCGTAACTTTTCTTTAACTTACTGCCATATTTGTGATTGTTATAGACTGCACGTCAACTAACTACTATGTGTCCTAGAATTATCTGATTTTGCTGGTACATTCAGTGGTATACGTACCTGTAATTGTCTGCTAAATGTGTTGCGAATAACGTTAGTAGTAATAAATTGAAATTCCCTCTTGATGCTGCAGTTTTATTGCTTGAACAGCGAATATATAATAAGTCATACTTTTTTCCTTTCATCGTTTCGTGAGGGATCTGTATCAACGAGAAAAATTGTCATGAAGGAATCAAATAATATGTGAAGTGGAGTCATTCTCAAATACTACACTACTGGCCATTAAAATTGCTACACCACGAAGATGACGTGCTACAGGCGTGAAATTTAACCGGCAGGATAAAGATGCTGTGATATGCAAATGATTAGCTTTTCAGAGCATTCACACAAGGCTGGCGCCGGTGGCGACACCTACAACGTGCTGACATGAGGAAAGTTTCCAACCGATTTCTCATACACAAACAGCAGTTGACCGGCGTTGCTTGGTGAAATGTTGCTGTGATGCCTCGTGTAAGTAGGGAAAATGCGTACCATCACGTTTCCGACTTTGATAGAGGTCGGATTGTAGCCTATCACGATTGCGGTTTATCGTATCGCGACATTGCTGCTGGCGTTGGTCGAGATCCAATGACTGTTAGCAGAATATGGAATCGGTGGGTTCAGGAGGGTAATATGGAACGCCGTGCTGGATCCAAACGGCCTCGTATCACTAGCAGTCGAGATGACAGGCATCTTATCCGCATGGCTGTAACGGATCGTGCAGCCACGTCTCGATCCCTGAGTCAACAGATGGCGACGTTTGCAAGACAACAACCATCTGCACGAACAGTTCGACGACGTTTGCAGCAGCATGGACTATCAGCTCGGAGACCATGGCTGTGGTTACCCTTGACGCTGCATCACAGACGGGAGCGCCTGTGATGGTGCACTCAATGACGAGCCTGGGTGTACGAATGGCAAAACGTCATTTTTTCAGATGATTCCAGTTTCTGTTTACAGCATCATGATGGTCGCATCCGTGTTTGGCAACATCACGGTGAACGTACAATGGAAGCATGTATTCGTCATCGCCATACTGGTGCATCACCCGGCGTGATGATATGGGGTGCCATTGGTTACACGTTTCGGTCACCTCTTGTTCGCATTGACGGCACTTTGAACAGTGGACGTTACATTTCAGATGTGTTACGACCCGTAGCTCTACCCTTCATTCGATCCCTGCGAAACCCTACATTTCAGCAGGTCCTGTACGGGCCTTTCTGGATCCAGAAAATGTTCGACTGCTGCCCTGGCCAGCACATTCTCCAGATATCTCACCAATTGAAAACGTCTGGTCAATGGTGACCGAGCAACTGGCTCGTCACAATACACCAGTCACTACTCTTGATGAACTGTGGTGTCGTGTTGAAGCTGCATGGGCAGCGGTACCTGTACACGCCATTTAAGCTCTGTTTGACTCAATGCCCAGGCCTCGTCACAATACGCCAGTCACTACTCTTGATGAACTGTGGTGTCGTGTTGAAGCTGCATGGGCAGCGGTACCTGTACACGCCATTTAAGCTCTGTTTGACTCAATGCCCAGGCGTATCAAGGCCGGAGGTGGTTGTTCTGGGATCTATGCACCCAAATTGCGTGAAAATGTAATCACATGTCAGTTCTAGTATAATATATTTGTCCAATGAATACCTGATTATCATTTGCATTTCATCCTGGTGTAGCAATTTTAATGGCCAAGTAGTGTATTTCAATAGTGTCTGGGCGTTACGCTGCCGATAGACATATACGTGCATAGTTTCTAACTGTAATACTGGACTTAATGTGTTAAACCTTTAACATAAGATTACAGCTGTGAATGAGTAGGTTATGTCAGCATTTCAAATTTTTAAATTCGATCAATAACTGCATAAATTTTTTTGTTGGCCCCGAAGCCATGAAATCGTCCACTGCAACTGGGGGCATGGCCCGGGTTACCCATTTAGCGACACTGATCTATATCTACATCTGAGTCTACGTAAATACTCTGCGAGTCACCATATGGTGCATGGCGGAGATATCCTCTGATACTACTAGTCATTTCCTTTCCTGTTCCACTCGCAAATGGAGCGAGGAAGAAACGGTTGTCTATATGTCTCCGTTCGAGCCCTAATTTCTCGTATCTTATCTTCACAGACCTTACGCGAAATGTGCGTTGGCAGCAGGAGAATCATTCTGCAGTCAGCTTCAGCTCCCGGTTCTCTTAAATTTTATTTTTGTTCCTCGAAGAAACAGTCGCCTTCCCTGCAGGGATTCCCATTTGACTTCCCGAAGCATCTCCGCAATACTTGGGTGCTGATCGAACCTTCCGGTAACAAATCTAGCATCTCGCCTTTGAATTGCTTCGATGGCTTCCTTCAGTTCGACCTGGTGCAGATCTCAAACACTCGAGCATTACTAAAGAATGCGTCGCACTAGCATCCTACATGCAGTCTCCTTTACAGGTGAACCACACTTTCCTAAAATGTTACGACGTGTGGAGCCAACTGCCACAGAACAAAGACGCAGATAAACGCGTTGCGCAATTTTTTGCGCCTAAACTAGCACATCAGTCAGCTTATTTTATTATAATATTTATACCTTGGTGTTCGTTAAAGCTAGTATGGGCTTCACCCTTAGTCTTGATAGTGTGTATAGTGTACGGTAGCTCTGGGCAATTTTATGACTTAGTTTTTTTAATACACTGTATTCGGGTCAACATTCCACGTATAGCTCAGCTGCAGCGTGTTCTTCCATAGAGTTCTCGTTAGTGACGAAAGATGCCATCACGTCCATCCCACTTGAGCTGGTTACAAAGCCATTTTGTTTCGAAGTGGAAAACTGGATTTGTTGATTTCTCAGAAATTTTCTGCTACTATCGACAAATCTGAAGAGCTGACAAACTGAAGGTATATAAACAAGATATATGTGCAGTCCAGTTTGTGTAAGAGTTAAATGTTAGAAAAAAATTTCTTCGGCTACTCAAAAGCAAAGAAAAGTTATTTCCGTAGATTACAATGGTAATTTTGTGACAACACACATACCTGCAGAAACAACTGCAACAATTCAACAATTGAAATTATAGGAAATAAGTCCCATTAACAACGTAAGGGACTTTTGTGAGTGATTTAGTAAAGAAGACAGCGTTTCATCTCATACCACTAAATTTGTAAGCAAGTGTTTAACAGTTTGAACTAATTACCTTGCTTAAAGGACACTGTATGAAATGTGTCATAACCTGGTTTATCTCATATGGCTCCAATGAAATCGCATAAATAACTCCGTAAAAGTTTTGATTAATTGCCTTATGCAGTTTTGTTTATTATTATTTTGTTTCAGTAAAGACAGAAGTACCATTATTTGGTTTTTAAGAATATTAGAAGAACAAATCTCACTAAAGTGGCAAACTTTGTGACAAAAGTTTGCTTAGTACTGATAAAACAAAATTCATAAAACATTAAATATGTCACAAAGGTATAACTGTATGTCGTAAAGAAACAGTAATTCACCCCATCTTTGTGGCAAATTATTTTAACTCTACTTCTCTATCTTAGATTTCATGTCACAGAGTTATTGTCCTGAAACATTATAAAATTTCGCATGTGTAAATTAAACGTCGCAGTACACATTTATATACGATTATGTTACAAAAGGTGTTGCGAATATCGTAAGTAGTAAAGAAGTAATAAATTGAAATTCCTGCTTGACGCTGCAGTTTTATTGCTTGAACAGCGAATATATAATAAACCCAGTATTACTCTAAATGAAATAATTTACAAAAAATAGTTTGGTCTTGGGGTGCCAGTGTACATGATTGAGTGGCACACACCACATGCACGTGCCAATTTTAGAGCTATTATCAGGGAACATAGAGAAATAAAGGCGGGCAGCTTGCAAAGTCTTCGTGGTGTCTCAGGGATGGAGGGAATGTGGCACTGTAACGGTGATCCGTCCTTCGGGTCTTCACCAGATTTCGCATACTCTTTTTTCTATCATCGTCAGTAACAGCACTAACACAACCCTTTTTTTTAGAAACTCAGAAGCGTCACGTACGCGATAATGTGATCGTCAAGGCTCAGTTACAACGTTTGGGAAGGAAAGATGGACAGTGAGAGTAAAACATGAAAACCTTTAAAATTAGGCTAGTGAACTCTCAAGAGCTTTTTCAGTCAATATTAGCTCACAGCATCTTCCCCGTGTAAACGACAACAGCCGCGTGGGATTAGCCGAGCGGTCTGGGGCGCTGCAGTCGTGGACTGTGCGGCTGATCCCGACGGAGGTTCGAGTCCTCCCTCGGGCATGGGTGTGTGTGTTTGTTCTTAGGATAATTTAAGTTGAGTAGTGTGTCAGCTTAGGGACTGATGACCTTAGCAGTTAAGTCCCATAAGATTTCACACACATTTGAACATTTTAAACGACAGCAAAATAACTTAACTCTGGAGGAGTTTCGGGTATGAATTCCTCTTCGTAGCAGACCAACAGTTTCCGAAGCGGCAGACTCTCAAATGAAAGAGAAGAAAAAAAGCTAGAGTATAACATCCATCGACGACGAGGGTATTAGAGGCACAGCACTAACACGGAAACGAAATTCGCCGTAATCTCTTCAAAGGAACCACACTGGCATCTGACTTGAGGAATTTAGCGAAATCACAGAAACTCTAAATCTCATGGCCGAAATGGTATATGAACCGTTGACCTTCTCAACAAGGGTTCAGGGCAGAATCGTTATCACCACACCATCTCGGTCAGTCTTTACAGGAATGAGAATGCTTCCTGGCCACAGCCCTACGACGATCACAATCCATGAATAAATATAATAGAGCAATCACCTGTGTTTTTGGATGCACAAATGTGTTCTCAGTTCACGAATGTTGATCATTTGCACATAGTCAATAAACTGGTAGACCTTTCAAAATACAAGTAACAAACCTGAAACTGTCAGACATACTGCAACTGCGAATAGGACTTGTACTCGAGTCGGGATATCTATCTTCTAGTGCAAGACTCACCTGTCAACAAAATTCAAGTCTTCGGAGCATCAAAGCCGCAACTTTACGAAAGCTGAATCTGCCATTGCTTCTACTTTCTAAACCTTCAGATGGTCTCCGCCGCACACCTTGCCGTGTTATCACGCACGTGATGATTAACAGAATGCGAAACCCATAGCGCAGAGGATTTCCCCAGAATGACTTTTTCATTGTGCAACGTCACGTGAAATACATCGTGAGCAACTGCCCAACTGCAGCTTTTGATCGAGTCGTGAGCGGATTGATCAGCGGTTAGTGCGTCCCCCATGAAAGGCACACAACATGGCCGAAGTCGCGGCCATGCAAAAATTTTTAAACTCCAAGTATTTTCAGTACAGCGAGCACACCACTGCAGAGGGCAACATTCATGGTGGCTAGAGAATCTGAATGTAACTCCTTCACCAAGAGATATATTTGTCAGTTACAAGAGCAGCTGCTGAAGCTAACCGCTTAATGCAAACGGGTAGATATCCTGAAGCAGTGTGCCGATCTATGTTTGCACTGGGCAGCCCGCTTGATTCACTAGCGGAAATTGACGCAGGAAGAAACTACTTTCCACCCTTGCCAAACACTCCTGCGAAACACACATGGCAGCTAAAAGAGATAGATAAAAGAAACAGAAATTCAAAATGGATCTCATACTTGAACGTAACACGGATATAGAAACCGCACAATCAGAATAGCCTTAAATATATTGCATGGTTCTTTCAAAACAGATAAGTATTATTTCCGTAAAGTAAACTTGTATGAGCAAATTCTGTACATGTTTCATCATTATACGCAAGCAAAAGGTACTGGATTCACGGCTCCCACATTCCCATTAAAATGTAAATATTTTAAGCGAACAGTTGGCTGGGGTTACACGTTGCAGAACAAAAGTCATGGTTACAGCAACGAGAAACTTCGCTTTATGCGACTAGAGGTATTAGTTTCTATAGTGTACACAACAGAACAAGTTTGAATGCAACCTGTGTGCAGGAAGATCATGAATGTTTTACTAGTCACTTACTTTACCCGGCAAAAAATTCTCCCTTGAATATTTCAGGTTCCGCTTCTTCGTACCGCCTACAATGCCCGTACAGGACCTTTCAAACCTTGAGTTGGTCTCGAGCTTCTTCTCCCTTCTTCCACTTAACGAAGTACATGGTGATCAGTCACAAACGTTGCGGATACAACATCAAAATAATGCTAGGCAACAGCATTCGTCGGCCCGGACGATATTGCATTGTTGGAGCGTCTTCTCAAACAGATGTTAAAACGGCTCATCTTATTTCCTCAGAGTACTCAAAATTGTTTTACTTACCATATGTTATAACCGTTCTTCTATTGTGGTCGTGCATAATAATAATACGAATAAGAAAAATGATGCAATGGGTGGCTCAAGCTATAATTTCTGTTTCTGAACAAGTATCTGTAGAATTTAAATCTCGCTTACCAGGTATCCCATTTACATACTATGTAACAAAACAATTTCTTTCCTCTAGGCACCACCGCGTCTGACACCATTAAAAATATCAGTGCCAAAAACATAATACAGGGTCGTGTTATCAAAACAGTTTTGTTTGGATTAGGAACGTAATGTGTGGGATCTGTATGATAGCGCAAATGTGCAGATTTGCTCCATCTGCTGTTTTTATTTTCTTTTATTACTGCGACACACTGCCTGGCAAGTTAATAGTCATTACTATTAGGTTACTTGTGCACTCAACATTGAATGTTTTACAGAACCTGTAGTTACAACGAGTGTACCCCAAGAAGGAAACTACGGCTCTTAATTTATGTAATTGTAAATGATATCTCTGATAAGGTTGCCATTGTTCCACATTGTTCGCTTACAGTGCTGTTGTCTACAGAGAAGTATATTCCCAGGGTGGAATTGCTAGGGTATTATGTGCTCTTGTTGTAGTGAACGACAGCAGTCATTGTATGGTGTTTAATCGTCATAAAATAGAAAAGGAAACGAACAGTTTCTAGTTACACTATTGGTGGTAACATTCTGGTGCTATCATGTCGTAATCGTAATGGAATTACACGAAGTTTGTAATCCATGGTATACAAGACGATGAAGGCTTATTATTTGTTCGGAGGCTTTTTGAAAAATGCTGTACTGCCGGTAAAAAGACTGCGTTCAAGACTCAGGTGTTCGGAAAATGAGAGTAATGTCTCAGTGCCTGTGATCCTCATCAAGTAAACCCGACGGAAGTAATTTACCAGAGTGCATATTATATACAGAGCAATGGGCTACATAAATGAAAGCACACATGAAGTACCTGGGCAACGGTAAGTACCGGCAGATCCTTCCACACACAGAGATACGACAAAACGACGTGTATTCAGAATCTAAAATGAAGAAAAGGCCCTTTTCAGAGCCGTGTTTGAGAGTCATATCTCTCAACACTGAGGGCACATCAACTGAAAAAGAAGAACCTATATCCAACACACGTAAACTTCACTCCTGCGACGTCCTGTGCCTCCAGGAGACACATAGAGGGCCATCACAACGCTGTCCAAATATTCCTGGGATGACCTTGGTGAAGGAGTGCCTTCACGACCAATATGGAAGTGCTCTATTTATTCGGCCTGGACATTCAAGTTAACACCGTTAACAACACGGAAATCATTTCTCAAAAAATGTTCAAATGTGTGTGAAATCTTACGGGACTTAACTGCTAAGGTCATCAGTCCCTAATCTTACACACTACTTAACCTAAATTATCCTAAGGACAAACACACACACCCATGCCCGAGGGAGGACTCGAACCTCCTCGGGGACCAGCCGCACAGTCCATGACTGCAGCACCTTAGATCGCTCGGCTAATCCCACGCGGCGGAAATAATTTCTGTTATCATCGGAAGCATTACCATGTCATCAATATATAAACCACCAGGGGAAAGGTTTGCTTTCAGCCGACATGTTTGTCACCCACAGCTAATAATGGGAGACTTTCACTGTCACAGTTGAGTGTGGGGCTACCAAGACACAAATAAGGACGAAGAATTACTGGAAAGCTGGACAGAACAACACAAGCTGAATCTCATCCATGATCAGAAACAGCCTGCGTCATTCAGCAGTGCAAGATGGAAGAGAGGGTATAACCCAGACCTCAAATTTGTTTCCAAAAGCCGCCCGGGGTGGCCGAGCGGTTTTAGGCGCTGCAGTCTGAAACCGTGCGACCGCTGCGGTCGCAGGTTCGAATCCTGCCTCGGGCATGGATGTGTGTGATGTCCTTAGGTTAGTTAGGTTTAAGTAGTTCTAAGTTCTAGGGGACTGATGACCTCAGAAGTTAAGTCCCATAGTGCTCAGAG
This sequence comes from Schistocerca piceifrons, assembly GCF_021461385.2. Taxonomy (NCBI): domain Eukaryota; kingdom Metazoa; phylum Arthropoda; class Insecta; order Orthoptera; family Acrididae; genus Schistocerca; species Schistocerca piceifrons. The sequence continues at coordinate 145,167,050 of NC_060138.1, read as the reverse complement.
CCATTTGAACCATTTTTTTTTTGTTTCCAAAACCTTGTCTGGGTCATTCAATAAATTTTTTCTTAACCCTATCCCAAAGACCCAACACAGACCAATCATGCTAAAGTTTAGACCTGTAATAAGACACTAAAAATACCCGTTAACTTCGAAAGGGCTAACTGGAAAAAATTTGCGGACACCTTAGATACGGAAATCTTAAATTTACCATCAAACATTGAAAACCACGGAAAGTTCGTTCAAGCTGCTAAAAGATCAGCAAGACTCAGCATACCCTGAGGCTGCAGAACACTCTACATTCCTGGAGTTTCCAACGGCATGAAACAAATATATAACGAATACCTGGAGCGGTGTAGCCAGAACCCTTTCAGTGAAGAAATCATAAAACTTGGGGATCAGCTGATTGAAACTAGAAGCAAAGACCGAGAAGAGTCCTGGAAACATAATATGGAGAGTCTTGACATGAAGCACAGTAGCAGAAGAGCTTGGAACCTCATAAAACGATTGTCTAGCGACCCTGCAGACCCCAAGGATCAGGTTTCCGTGACAGCTAATCAGATCGCACTTCAGCTCCTTTTGAATGGTAAACCAACCAGGAACAGCAAGATTGCCACCTCATATAAGAGGCCAAAAGTGACTGAGATACCACCTGAGCCATATTTCACTTCAACAGAATTGGAAGCTACTATCAGTTTCTTGAAACCCAAGAAGGCCGCGGGTCCCCATGGCGTCGTTAATGAATTTATACAGAACATGGGGCCCATAGCTAAGGAATGGCTCTTACAACTCTACAATTTCTGCTGGTCTAGCAAGACGGTACCTAAGCTATGGTTGAAGGCCAAGGTAGTATCTATCCCAAAGCCAGGTAAGTCAAGAGATGATGATCGTCCAATATCGTTGCATTGTTGCCTTTTCAAACTATATGAACGTCTTATCTGGAATAAAATAGGACCACAACTAGAAAGCCAAATCATTCCACAACAAGCAGGATTCAGACCTGATAAGTCTTGCACTGGCCGGGTCCTCTGCCTAACACAATGCATAGAGGACGGTTTTGAGAAGGGAGAAAAAACTGGTGTGGTGTTTGTCGACTTATCAGCAGCATACGACTCGATAAACCGCAAAATCCTCCTGGGAAAAATTTTCAAAACGACGGGAAACCTCCATCTTACTGAAGTTGTGAGATTACTGATCTCCAACAGAAGATACTATGTGGAATTTCAAGAGCAAAGAAGTCGCTGGAGGAACCAGAAGAATGGGCTCCCACAAGGTAGTGTTTTGTCCCCTCTACTTTGCAATCTGTATACAAATCACCAACCAGCTGGATCAACGACAAGAAGTTTTATCTATGCTGATGATGAAGGCATTGCTTGACAATCCAGATCAGTCAAACATATTGAGAGAAACCTAACAGATGCCTTAGAAGTACTAACTGAATATTAGAACGGGAACCAGCTCCGACCGAATCCAGCAAAGACACACACTTGTTTATTTCATCTAAACAATAAGGAAAAAACCGGGAATTACAATTGCAATGGAACTCAGTTAAACTTAAATACTGCCCAAATCCAGTTTATCGTGGAGTTACGTTGGATAGAAAATTGTCTTACAAGAAACATGTAGAAAAAACTAGAGCGAAAGTCAACAGACGGAACTGTGTAATCAGCAAACTTACCAACTCACGCTGGGGAGCAAATCCTGAAATTCTCCATGCATCATCCATGGCGTTGTGCTTTGCTCCAGCTGAATACACATTCCCCGTATGGAGAAGGTCGACACATGCCCAGAAGCTAGATGCAACACTGAGTGACTCATATCGATTAATTACAGCATGCCTGAAGACTACAAACCGTTATCTCCTTTGTATGCGTTCTGTAATAGCCCCCCCCCCCCCCCCGAGATCAGATGGCAAATTTTGGCGATGGCCGATCGAAGCAGGCAGTGCGAAGATAGAAGACAATCCCTGTATGCATGTCAGCCAGCGGTGGCAAGACTTAAATCTAAGAAAGATTTCATAAAAGTAGAACGTCCACTAAATGAAAGTCAATCTAAAACCAGAAAATCAACGTGGAAACAGAAACTGCAAAAAGGCAGCGTGAAAAGTTGGAACATTAAAGAAAAAGTTCCTGCTGGATCACAATTGGAATGAAGAATCTGGAATAGCCTAAATAGACTTAGGTGTCAAATGGGAAGATCAAAGGATAACCTGTTCAAGTGGGAATACATCGAAGGAGAGCCCTGCCAATGTGGAGGAAAACTAACGACGACACACATGTTGATCTGTCCATCCTTGCTGGCCCCATGCACTTTCCAAGACCTGTGGTTGGCCAATGACGTTGCAGTGAAGTGTGCCGAACACTGGAGAGAGATATGAGCCTTGCTATAGACTATAATGATATGTGAAAATCATGTATGTATAACTATTATTTAGTCGTAATCGTAACCTAGTATATATAGCCTATTAATTAATTGCAGATGTAGCTCAGACACGATTAAATAAATAAATAAACAGCTGCTTTAGAGCCGTGACGAGACGTTGCCATAGACACATTTACAAAAACGCGTTACAGACTCGCAAAGCATCTGTGCCGAGCCTACAGAACTGTTCAGGATCATCTCACACCGAGTCTACTGCGTAATTTCGAAGGTGTTTTCACGAATGCATGGAAATGAAATTTTTTGGTATTAAAGCAGTTCATGTTTTGTTTTCGCATCCAATAGAAAATTGGCGAAATGAATATCTGGGTAATGTCGGGTTTGTGAGCTAGTATATAATATAGAAAAGAGGCCATCTAGGTATTCTCCAACAGAACAAGGGTACATCCATATCTGAATCTACATCTACATTCCACAATTCATTGTGTAGTGCATGGTAGGTGGTATTTCCCATTGAACTGTTTATTAGGTTCCCTTCTAGCTCGATACACGTGTGGAGCGCGGAAAGAATGATTGCTTAAACGCCTCTATCCGCTCTGTAACTAATATCATTATATCTTCGAGTCCACAACGGGAGCGATATGTTACGAGCTGTAGCATATTCCTAGGTTTATCTCTTACCATAAGTTTAGGAAAATATGTAAGCAGGCTTTCACTGGATAATTTGCGTTTATTTTCGAGATTCTGCCGGTGCAATTGTTCCAGCAAATCCTTGACATCCTTCCATGGCCAAACAAATCTGTGACATATAATAAAATGAATGAAGTAAATTCTGACTCGGCTGCAACTACGCTCTGAGGCACTGAAATAATTTCAATGGCGACAAGTGAAATTTTATGGCGGATTGGGACTCGAATCCGTATTTCCCTCTTCCATGTAATGTATTCTTCTCCACTGCCGTATTATCACCTCCTCTTCTTCGCTCAAGACAGATGAGCTATTTGCTCCTTTCTCTGCAACACTTTTAGCGCTTTTCTATATTGATTCTCCTTTCTTCCTGACTCTGAAGGAACCACCACTTTGACTGTAAAAAAAAAATAATATCTGCACCACTTCAGGCGTTGGCCCCTAACTACATCTACATCTACGTGATTACTCCGCTATTCACAATAAAGTGCCTGGCAGAGGGTTCAATGAACCACTTTCAAGCTGTCTCTCTACCGTTCCACTCTCGAACGACGAGCGGGAAAAACGAGCACTTAAATTTTTCTGAACGAGCCCTGATTTCTCTTATTTTATCGTGATGATTATTTCTCCCTATGTAGGTGGGTGCCAACAGAATGTTTCCGTAATCGGAGGAGAAAACTGGTGACTGAAATTTCATGAGAAGATCCCGTCGCAACGAAAAACGCCTTTCTTTTAGTGATTGCCACTCCAATTCACGTATCATGTCTGTGTCACTATCTCCTCTATTTCGCGATAGTACAAAATGAGCCACACTTCTTTGTACTTTTTTCGATGTCCTCTGTCAGTCCCACCTGATGCGGATCCCACACCGCACAGCAATACTCCAGAATAGGGCGGACAAGCGTGGTGTAAGCAGTCCCTTTAGAAGAGCTGTTGCACTTTCTAACAAGGGAACCTCCCCATCGCACCCCCCTCAGATTTAGTTATAAGTTGGCACAGTGGATAGGCCTTGAAAAACTGAACACAGATCAATCGAAAAAACAGGAAGAAGTTGTGTGGAACTATGAAAAAAATAAGCAAAATATATCAAATGAGTAGTCCATGTTCAAGATAGGCAACATCAAGGGTAGCCAGGAGCGCCGTGGTCTCGTGGTTAGCGTAAGCAGCTGCGGAACGAGAGGTCATTGGTTCAAGTCTTACCTCGAGTGAAAAGTTTGATTTTTTATTTTACAACTATTATCTGTCCGTCCGTCCGATGCGAGGTAACTGCGCCGTAGTATGGGGACGCTACACCTAAACAAACATCGAAACTCACGACGTCAGTCGACTATAGCGCACGGAAGAGAGAGTATTCCTGCTAACGAGGCTCCCTGGCTGGCAGTTGACTGTTCGCTACTTTGGACGAGAGTGCATTAAATACGTGAGATGTATTCCTTGGGCAATATGAATCCAGCAAATATAGCTCGCGACTTCAATAACAAGGTCAATGAATATTTTCCGAAGTGTAAGGAATCGGAAAGTTCTTTAAGGGATCGAACGATTGTCGAACATTTGTATGATTATTTCCTACATTTGTTGATAAACAGTACTTGTGGTGATGACGATACCTTGCTGATTGCTGCGGGGCTGTATGTACCAGATGATGAGATTGTTGACGATACGTACGGAGAACACGAAGAGGAAATACTGCGACCTCAATCTGATGGTATTTCTTTGGGTTACATGAAGGAAGTGCTCCAATATAGGTTACTGTCCAAACCAATTAAAAGACGCTAATATAGATTATGGAATGAAGTACCAAATAAATTTAAGAAATTTAAAGGGATGGAGGAAAAAAGCACAATTAAATATTGCAAAGAAGTCGTGGAACGAGGTGGAACCCGAAGACAGAAGTTCAGTGAACTAAAAAACCATGTATACCGACAATTTATTAAAGCCAGAAATGAATTAAGTGCAGTGCATGATACAGACCTACATATTCCGGGATTGCATTACGCTAAACAAATCGGCCTGGACTGCAAAGCTTCATCTCATTGGCTTGTCACGTTCAAAAGAAAATACAAAATTACGAGCAGGAAGATTACGAAATTTGTAAGCAAGAACTACGCGAATAAACTGGAAGAACTTTTAGAGCGTTCCAAGACGTTTGTTACAGAAACTAACGTCAGATTCCAGCAGTAGCATATATTATCAACACAGATCAGTCCGGTTTTAACTATGAAATGAAATCGACCCGCACGTTATCGTTAGTTAGAGAAGGCGACACGGAATGTACTGTAGACCAGCTGCATGCCACTTCACATAGTTATACCATACAATATGCTCTGAACAAAGCAGAATTTCTTTTACCTACATTTTATTTATGTTTTCAGGAAAATAGTATATTTGGACTGCAAGTTTAGCAACAGGTGAGTAGGATACTTGCGCAAACGCCGAATGTCATTGTCAATTGCAGTGTGTCAGAAAAAATGGAGAAAAGACTAGTGAAAGACTTTAATGAACGTGTGACTGCTCCTTACGCGGACAAAGATTTTGCCTTACTCCTTGACAGCTATACAGGACAGAAGGATCAGGCATTGTACAATTTTAGTGTGGGAGTAGACGTGATTACCATTCGTCCACGTTGTACACCTCTTGTGCAACCGTTAAATGTGTTTGATTTTCGGCAAGTGAAATACTTTGTGATAAGATTCTATGATTTTGCGAAGCTGCACAGGTACACAGAGCAGTATTGTTTACGTGATCGTGTGTCAATTATCAAAGTTCAGGCACTCACACATAATCAACTTCGCACTCCAAAATTCCAGGACATGTTCAGATTTGCTTGGACATATGCAGAATTTGACGATCTACACACGGAAAAATTTGAAAACGTTAAAAAACATGTTTTGACAGAGTACAGGGAAAACTGTGCGACTGTGAAACTGTTGCATTCATTTGTTGCAGTTTATGTGACAAACTCTTATGTTTTCATCACTTTTTGGGAGTGATTATCACATCCACAAGAAAACCTAAATCGGGCAAGGTAGAAGAATCGCCAAGTGTACAAGTTAGGTGGGTCGACAACATATTCCTGTCATGTGACGCACATGCCGTCACCAGTGTCGTATAGAATATATTAGACGTGTTTTCCTGTGGAGGAATCGGTTGACCAATGACCTTGCGATCAAATGTTTTCGGTTCTCATTGGAGAGGCACGTCCTTTCGTCTACTAGTCGCACGGTTTTGCGGTGCAGTCGCAAAACACAGACACTAAACTTATTACAGTGAACAGAGACGTCAACGAGCGTAAATTTTTCACGCGAGGGAAAACTTGAACCAATGACCTCTCGTTCCGCAGCTGCTCACGCTAACCACGGGACCACGGCGCTCCTGACCTTACACTATCCTTGATGTTGCCTATCTTGCGCATGGACTACTCATTTTGTGTATTTTGCTTATTTTTTTCATAGTTCCACACAACTTCTTCCTGTTTTCTCGATTGATCTGTGTTCAGTTTTTCAAGGCCTATCCACTGTGCCAACTTATAACTAAATCTGAGGGTGCTGCGATGGGGAGGTTCCCTTGTAAGTGTTCTGCCAATGAATCGCAGTCTTTGGTTTGCTCTACCCACAACATTATCGATGGGATCGTCCCAATTTAGGTTATTTGTAATTGTAATCCCTAAGTATTTAGTTGAATTTACAGCCTTCAGATTTGTGTGACTTACCACGTAATCGAAATTTAGTGGATTTCTTTTAGTACTCATGTGAATAACTTTACACTTTTCTTTATTCAATGTCAATTGCTACTTTTCGCACCATACAAATATCTTATCTAAATCATTTTGCAATTCGTTTTGGTCATCTGATGACTTTACAAGACGGTAAATGACAGCATCATCTGCAAACAATCTAAGACGGCTACTCAGATTGTCTCCTATGTCCTTAATATAGATCAGGAACAATAGAGGGCCTGTAACACTTCCTTGGGGAACGCCGGATATTACTTCTGTTTTACTCGATGACTTTCCGTCTATTACTACGAACTGTGACCTTTCTGGCAGGAAATCACGAATCCAGTCGCATAACTGAGGCAATATTCCATAGGCACGTAGTTTGGTTAGAAGACCCTTGTAAGGAACGGTGTCCAAAGCCCTCCGGAAATCTAAAAATATGGAATCAATTTGACGTTCGCTATCGATAGCACTCATTACTTCATGAGTACAAATAGCTAGTTGTGTTTCGCAAGAACGATATTTCCTGAATCCGTGCTGACTGTGTGTCAATAAATAGTTTTCTTCGAGGTAATTCATGATGTCCGAATACAGTATATGTTCCAAAACCCTAGTGCAAATCGACGTTAGTTATATGGGCCTGTAATTCAACGGATTACGCCTACTTCCATTTTTAGTTATTGGTGTGACATGAATAATTTTCCAGTCTTTAGGTTAGGATCTTTCTGTGAGCGAACGGTTGTATACAATTGCTAAATATGGAGCTATTGTATCAGCGTACTCTGAGACGAACATGACCGGTATACATTCTGGACCGGAAGCCTTGCCTTTATTAAGTGATTTAAGCTACTTTACACCGGGGACATCTACTTCTATATTTCTCATCTTGGCATTTGTTCTTGATTGGAATTCAGTAATATTTACTTCGTCTTCTTTGGTGGAGAAGTTTCGGAAAACCGTGTTTAATAACTGCTTTAGTTTCACTGTCATCAGTGACTTCGCCGTTGTTATCACGCAGTGAGGGTATAGATTGCGTCTTTCCACTAGTGTGCTTTATGAGTGACCAGAATTTCTTTTGGTTTGCTGTCAGATTTCGAGAGTTTCGTTGTGGAAATTATTAAAAGCATCCCACAGTGAAGTAGGTGCTATATTTCAAACTTCTGTAAAACTTTGCGAGTCCTGGGGATTTTGAATTCTTTTAAATTTGGCATGCATTTTTCGCTGCTTCTACAACAGCGATCTGACCCATTTTGTGTACCATGGGGGATCAGTACCATCATTTATTGATTTATGTGGTATGTTTCTCTCAATTGTTGTCGATACTGTCTCTTTGAAATCATTTCACAACTTTTCTACGCTTACATGAAGATTGTCTGTTAAAACGGCGTTAAGCACGTTTTAATCAGCTTTTTTAAATAGATATATTTCACGTTTCTTTTTGATGGTTGTAGGTGTTACGGCATTCAGCCTAGCAGCAACTGCCTTGTGGTCGCTAATCCCTGTATTCGTCACTATTTGTCCGGGATTATTTGTTGCTAAGAGGTCAAGTATGCTTTCGCAACCATTTACGCTTTCAGCGGGCTCTTATACTAATTGTTCGAAGTAATTCTCTGAGAAAGCATTCAGTACAATTTCGGGTGACGTTTCATGCCTGCCGCCGGTTTTAAACGTATAATTTTTCCAGAATATCGGGGGTAGATTGAAGTCACCACTATAATGGTATGAGTGGGGTACCTGTTTGAAAGGAGACTTAAGTTTTCTTTGAACTGTTCAGCAACTATATCGGTAAAACGATCCAATTGATAGTTTAGTCCAATTGTCAAGTATAACCTCTACCAATACTATTTGGCAGGAACTATCTACTTCAAATTCACTACAAGGCAAACTACTTCTGACAGCAATAAATGCTCCACCACCAATTGTATTTAATCTATCTATTCTGAACACTGTTAGATCGTTTGAAAATATTTCGGCTGAACTTATTTCCGGCTTTAGCCAGCTTTCTGTACCTATAACTATTTGAGCTTCAGTGCTTTCTATTAAGGCTTGGAGCTCTGGTTCTTTCCCGACACAGCTACGACAATTTACAACTACAATACCGATCGTTTCTACAACTAACTTACTGTGTTTTAGCTGTTCTCTTTTAGATGGACGCCCTTTCTGTGGTTCCCTGAGACCCTCTAACCTAAAAAGCCTCCCAGTCCCTTCCACACAGCCCCGCTACCCATGTATCGCTTCTTGTGTGTAGTGGTCTCCTGACATATTAAGCGGAACCCGGAAACCCACCACCCGCTGGCGCAAGTCAAGGAATCTGCAGCCTACACGGTCACAGAACCCTCCACTCGGCTCTGCACCAAAGGACCACAGTCGTTTCTATCGATAATGCTGCAGATAGCGAGTTCCGCCTTAATCTCGCAAAAAAGACTGGCAGCTAGCCGCCCGAAACTAGAGACATGCCTATCCCATTAATTTTGGCTAAATCTCCTTTCGGAGGAAAGGGTTTTTTCTGTTTTTCTCTTCCAGTTTTTTTCACCTCTGCTATCCGGGCGCGACTCCGGCCCATATTCCTATCTTGTCTACTGACGTAGCGCCCCCTGTCATAGCTGCAGGATCATGAATAGTGTCTGTTCTTTCGAACATGTCCGAAAGAACAGACGTCGCACGTATTTAAACCTGTGACAGTTCGTGTTGTCCTGGTTTGAATATGTTCGATATCCATCGCTAGGCCTGTTTGGGACGGTTATTACAAATTTGAGCAATATTCTAGGTTGGATGACATGTTTTGTAAGGAATTTCGTTTGTAAACTGATTGAATTCTCATATTATGCTACCAATTAAGCTGTTCTGTTTCTCAACGTCACTAACATACTTTCGTCCGCAAAACCCAAGGCCTAAAGTTAACTTTCGCATAATGTGTCACTGCGATGGAACATGCTCGATGAACCTTACACCATGGACAAAAAGAACTGCTACAGCGAAGTGCAGAAGCCAACTGAAAGAAATATGCAATGAGACGAACAGAAACGACACTTTCATACAAACACAATAATTAAACTAAAGCCACCGCAATTCATAGTTGTTGTTGCTGTGGTCTTCAGGCCAGAGACTGGCTTGATGCAGCTCTCCGTGCTACTCTATCCTGTGCAAGCTTCTTCATCTCCAAGTAACTACTACACTCTACATCCTTCTGAATCCGCTAAGTGTATTCATCCCTTGGGCTCCCTCTGCTTTCTTTGGGATTGGAATTATTACATTCTTCTTGAAGTCTGAGCGTATTTCACCTGTCTCATACATCTTGCTCATTAGATGGTAGAGCTTTGTCAGGGCTAGCTCTCCCAAGGCTACCAGTAGTTCTGATGGAATGTTGTCTATTCCCGGGGCCTTGTTTCAACTTAGGTCTTCGTACAGTATAATATCTCCCGTTTCATCTTCACCTACGTCCTCTTCCATTTCCATAATTATCTCCTGAAAATCACAAAAGGCACGATTTGATTTTTAATGGTGGCTGTGATCACCACGGGCGGCAATGTATGCTCTGCAATGTGCTCCGATGCTGCCCACAAGGCTGGTAAGCACTTCTTGGGGTACGGCGTTCCATTCCTCCACCAATACAGTTGACACCTGATGGATGGTCGTTGGTGTATGTGGACGTGCCACAATGCGTCTCCCCAACACATCTCACACTTGCTCTATGGGATTTAAGTAACACTTTTCATTCTACATTTCTCTATTTGTGGCTCTATGCTTTGTTTTACATCTTTCATGTAATACACTCTGGTTTTTAGAAGCTTCTTTATAATCGCATGACGTGCATAGTACTACTAGGCACATAAGCGAATACAAGAATATACGGTAGGGATCACGGGGCGTATGCACAGTAACAAGACCCACTCCTGACGTTAGATTGCAGCCCACAGTTACTACACTACTGGCCATTAAAATTGCTTCACCTTGAAGAAATGCAGATGATAAACGGGTATTCATTGGACAAATATATTATACTAGAACTGACATGTGATTACATTTACACGCAATTTGGGTGCATAGATCCTGAGAAACCAGTACCCAGAACAACCACCTCTGGCCGTAATAACGGCTTTGATACGCCTGGGGATTGAGTCAAACAGAGGTTGGATGGCGTGTACAGGTACAGCTGCCCATGCTGCTTCAACACGATGCCACGGTTCATCAAGAGTAGTGACTGGCGTATTGTGACGAGCCAGTTGCTCGACCACCATTGACCAGACGTTTTCAATTGGTGAGAGATCTGGAGAATGTGCTGGCCAGGGCAGCAGTCGAACATTTTCTGTATCCAGAAAGGCCCATACAGGACCTGCAACACGCGGCAGTGCATTATCCTGCTGAAATGTAGAGTTTTCGCAGGGATCGAATGAAGGGTAGAGCCACGGGTCGTAACACTTCTGAAATGTAACGTCCACTGTTCAAAGTGCCGTCAATGCGAACAAGAGGTGACCGAGACGTGTAACCAATAGCACCCCATATCATCAAGCCAGGTGATACGCCAGTATGGCGATGACGAATACACGCTTCCAATGTGCGTTCACCGCGATGTCGCCAGACACGGATACGACCATCATGATGCTTTAAACAGAACCTGGATTCATCCGAAAAAATGACATTTTGCCATTCGTGCACCCAGGTTCGCTCCTGTCTGTGATGCAGCGTCAAGGGTAACCACAGCCATGGTCTCCGAGCTGATAGTCTATGGTGCTGCAAACGTCGTCGAACTGTTCGTGCAGATGGTTGTTGTCTTGCAAACGTCCCCATCTGGTGACTCACGGCTAGAGACGTGGCTGCACGATCCGTTACAGCCATGCGGATAAGATGCCTGTCATCTCGACTGCTTGTGATTCGAGGCCGTTGGGATCCAGCACGGCGTTCCGTATTACCCTCCTGAACCCACCGATTCCATATTCTGCTAACAGTCGTTGGATCTCAAAAACGCGAGCAGCAATGTCGCGATACGATAAACCGCAATCGCGATAGGCTACAATCCGACCTTTATCAACGTCGAAAACGTGATGGTACGCATTTCTCCTCCTTACACGAGGCATCACAACAACCTTTCTCCAGGCAACGCCGGTCAACTGCTGTTTGTGTGTGAGAAATCGGTTGGAAACTTTCCTCATGTCTGCACGTTGTATGTGTCGCCACCGGCGCTAACCTTGTGTGAATACTCTGGAAAGCTAATCATTTGCATATCACAGCATCTTCTTGCTGTCGGTTAAATTTCGCGTCTGTAGCACGTCATCTTTGTGATGTAGCAATTTTAATGGCCAGTAGTGTATAACGTATTGTGTTGTAATTTCGTTTACGACTGAAATCAATGTTGTTAACGGTAGCGTCAAATTTTGTTAAAGTTTTGAAATTAAAAGTTATGATTTGCTGTGCGATCGACGGTTGTACCAACCACAGCATACAACTAACATGGGAAACTCCCCATCCCACCCCCTTCAGATTTAGTGGAGAAATGGTCCAGTCCCTCAAAAACTGAACCCATTCAAGTACGAAAACAGGAAGAAGGTATACTAAACTGGCTAAAAAGAAGTAAAATAAAAACACTGAACGGTCTTAAGGTCAAGATGTGCAACATCGAGTGAGTGTTCGGGAGCACGACCTCTTGGTTATGTGGTCACAGTGTTAGACTACAAAGCAGGACACCTCTGTTCAAATCTCTCTCATGCCTTTCTTTTTTTTTTTCCACAAAATTATGAACTTTCCGTATGGCCTTTGACGCGTCTGTTCTTATGTAGTCTGGCAATTGTCGTTCTGTACATTGGTTGTAGAATATGAGTCATGTGGTAAGAATATATTACAGTCGCTAGTAAATGTGATAAATAATGAAATGAAGTTAGACGCCGCATAGACCTCTCACAGAAAGGAAAACAACAAATAAACAATCAAAATATCCACGGGTCTACTGCCGGTCTACAGTGTCCAACGGGCACAATATTTCGGCGATCATACATGTCACCATAATCAGGTGAACTGACGGACTGAGCTCCTGTGAACGTGCCGGCATGGAGATCCGTACGCTATGGCTGCTCAGAGGGAACTGGGTTCGGTCGCGGCGGTGGCCGATTTAAATACCCTCCGCCCGCGGCGCGCTCCCTCCGCCGTCCGCGCAGTGGAACAGATTGCGACGGCGTCTGAGATGACGTCGGTGTGGTGGCTCTGTCCGCCGTGGTTGTCACAACTATACGTTTGCTCGATTTACTCTTGATTAACTCAATCGCTGGTTCAAAAATGGTTAAAATGTCTCTGAGCACTATGCGACTTAACTTCTGAGGTCATCAGTCGCCTAGAACTTAGAACTAATTAAACCTAACTAACCTAAGGACATCACACACATCCATGCCCGAGGCAGGATTTGAACCTGCGACCGTAGCGGTCACGCGGTTCCGGACTGAAGCGCCTAGAACCGCACGGCCACACTGACCGGCAATCGCTGGTTCCCAGGCCTTGCTAAGATTATAGCCACAGTCACGGTTTATGAGGTCGGCATTGGCGCGAATTTCGATGGGCCTCTCTAACAACGCTGTCCCAGTATCTCGACGTCTGTGCCAGAATCCTCGTGCGTTCATACTCTAGGGTGATTTTCCGACAAACAATGTTCAGCAGTCGCCGACTTGCTCGGATACATCAGTCGAGTGTGCCTCTGGTGTTCACGGCATCGTCTGACCAATATACGACTTGCCACATTGACATGGAATCTGGTACACGCCGGCCTTCCCCAAACCGAGGTCATCTTTGGCGCTAATATTAAATCTTGTAAGCGTACATATTCGTTTTCGGTTGAAAATGCTCGCGTCTGCTCAGCACGTTTTACTGATTTGGATTACGAAAGGAATTTTAAAAGTGAACTGTTGAGTACCGGTATTCCTACGAAACGCAAGTTGAAAACAGATGCAGTTCCAACTCTGAATCTGCCTCTGGTGCTTATTTAAGCTTAGCAATGAGCCTAATTATGAGAGAAATATAAGGTCATAAAAACGAAGCAAGAAGTAGAAGATATTTTACAGGTAAGTATATTACCAACTGACGAAGAAATTACTACTAGACAAAACATTAACGATGAAAGTAAACACTGCATGCGACAATGCACGCTTACGTCAACAGTTAAAAATCATGGAAGTAGAAGTAAAAGACCTTCGCCGAAAGAATGCAGGTTGACAGGATCTCGATGAAGCGCTGAGTTAACATGAAACTAAAACATGTTCAAAAAGTGATTCAGATCTCTTTTTCTGGTTATTAACAATGAGTGATTATGAAAGGGCGGTGTACTAAGTGGCCATCTGAAGATACAGCGAAGGCGGCGACTTTACGTGCCTGTCTTATAAAACGTTAGCTTTTGTCAGAGAGGTGTTGAAATATCCTATTCCTAGCGAAGTCGCTATTAAGAAGAAGACTCAAGTAATTTAGCGTTTCACCGAGTTTTATTGTTTAAGCTTCAGTGTTTTGAACACTCAAAATCATTAACGAAATTAGCAAAAGACGCAGTTCGGAGACTGTAATGTCACAATTTAATATGAACAATTTTATTACTGAAATGACTGTTTGACACTTGGCGATGTATGCAGGAATCAAAGACGCTGTAATCTTACAGAGAAATACGAACTACTGTTGGTAGTAGTAACCGTTGTTCTTCTGACTATTATTCCCGTTAAGATTATCATGAAACTACTACAGCTCTATAGATGTATTGTACTGTATCAGAAGAAATAAAAGAGCTCATCTCAACTGATTAACGAGTGAGACTCGGAACTAATTATTCTTCTACAATCGCATTCACATGTGTGTCTAGAGTGTTCCAGATATTTACATTGACGTGCACTGGGGGAGACGCTGCTGACGTGGCGAACGAAGCTGCAGTCAGATGCAATTAAATACCGTGATTAACTCTGAAAGAGTGCTTCGGTGTGGGGTGGCGGAGGGGTGAAGTGGACTGCGGTAGTCGTCGTGGGGTTGTGGACCACTGCGGCTGCGGCGGGGACGGAGCCACTCCGTCGTTTCTAGGCCCCCGGTTAACATACAATAAGTCTACAATTCAATGCAATACAGTACAAGTACCGTTATCAGCACTTTACCAAGATCGCGTTCTCAACATACTACGCAAACAACGAGTTTAGTTAAGAGTACATCGCTTGAAGATCAGCAGTACAAACAAAAATCTCGTCCCTACAGTATTCCAACACAACATAAAACACCAAAACAAATATAATAACAAGGCCTTACACTATCATTTTACCGACCAGAGAAAAAAAAAGTATAAGTAATATAAAGCTTAATACCAAGAGCAGTAACAATAACAAGTATACACTATAACCTGGGAAACTCGATTACATTCATAGCTGCAAATGAGTTATACATGTGTGCTGCATGTGCCTACAACATGCAATGCAGTGCGATGTGGAGAGAGGGTTCACTGTTACGTCACAGCTCACAGCCCGCCTGCACATAATCTCTATCGTGGCTACATATCTATCCATTGCTTGATGAAGTAGTCTTTTTACTTGAGCCACAGTTCCTATACATACTCTTGTTCTGAGCAGAATGTTTCAAATTCCGCATCGAGATATGGCATTACAACGTAATTCCTGAAAACAGGCAACAGCAAACGGCAGACATGTGTCATAGGAATCTGGTACAGCGTGAAGTGTAGTAAATGGTATCTGCCACTGGAACTTTCACAATACTGTGACAACATGCAGTCCGATCTGATGGTACGCAGGTAATTAGGGATAACACTCACTTCTTCACTGTCAGCCAGTCGACCATACATTATCGTTTTATTCAATTCAGCTGCCGAGGCGCGCGCCTGTCGGGGAGCATTCAATGGAGTCCAAACGAGCGGCATCGACACTGCATTGTCAGCGGCAGTAATTAGCGCAGGTGGTAGGTAGCCAGGCACCCGCGAGGCTGGGCAAAAAACTCAGGGGATCCAGCACCACAGCCGATACGATCAAAGCCGCTGCTGTCGCTCGAACATAGGCCTTCTCTGTACTATCGATACTAAGGGCTGTCAGTGGTACGAAAGTTAGTGTCCAGACACTCATGGACAGCGCAAGAACTGAAACTGATATAAGCAAAGCAAAGGCTAAAATGCTGAGATTATTTCCAAATATTCCTTCACAGTACAAAATCCATAAGCAATGGCCCAGTTTAAATGTCACTCTACGGCAAATATGAGTCATAAATAGTGTTAGTTACGTTGAAGAACAGATAAACTCGGTAAAAATTTAGTGTAACTCCAGAACCCGGATGGATATTTTTTTTTCTTTTTGCAAATATTTTTGCCAGAAGCCTATTGAATGCCCATAAAGACTGTGTGGTTGGGTGGTCCACTTTTCTACTCATAACATACTACAGATGCCACAAAAAGAAAAAAGAACCACGCAAAACTTTGCCCAGTTGTCCGTGGATAGCACAGATTACATTCTACTACAAGAAGCATAGCGGACGTGATCCTCATAGCTACCGGCCACTATTCTGACATCCATCTAGTGCAGAATCTTGTAACATGTTCTGAACTTAAACATAACGTGAAAAGTAACTCTAGCTTTTCTCAAATGACATCCAGAAAGCCATGAATCATGCTAATCAAGAATATTTATTCATCATAAATCATTTCACAACGATATGGGTTTCGTCAATTTGGTAGAAGATAAAGTATACTGGGTGAGTCGCGTAAGACGTAACACCCCCTTTATTCCGGGGGCGATTGCACGTATCAGCATGCGGTTTTCGGCGAATCATAGCGGACTATGGGGCACATACGTTGCTACATGCACAATAATCACAACGTTTATATTGACAGAGATAATGAGGCAAGTACATGTTTTTTTAATGGGACGCTGTACTTTTTTTACCATCATACGAACGCTCTGGAAAAGACGCGTATAGTGATGTAACGCATGTTGCTACTGTGATTCAAACTTTGCTTAAAAGAGGGCGGATGAGAATTTACCTACGTAGCGTAGGCTGTGCATGCTGCATAGAGCACGGCAACTCGGCCTGCGGGTCGGGCGAGGCGTGTTTACAGTCTGCCGCCGCTTCCGACCGCCACGACCTTCAATCGTACAATATTTGCCAGCGTCTTTTAGGGGAAGTTTGAATCACAATAGCAACATGCGATACATCACTATAGGCGTCTTTTCCAGAGCGTTCGAATGATGGTAAAAAAAAGTATAGCGTCCCATTTAAAAAACATGTACTTGCCTCATTATCTCGGTCAATATAAACATTGTGATTATTGTGCATGTACCAAAGCATGTGCCCCATAGTCGGCTATAATTCGCCGAACACCGTTTGTCGATACGTGCAATCGCCCCCGGAATAATGGTGGTGTTACGTCTTAGCGACTCACCCTGTATACAATGCACAGTAGTACAATATGTAACATTAAATATTAGTTCTACAAAGTTAATGCAGTACATAATAATACAATTAAAAGTAACAGTTTTTAAAAGTTAATACAATAATCTGGTAAATCTAAGTATTCTTTAATATTATTAAAAGGGTGATCTGTTAACCAGTTGTACAACTTATGTTTAAAACTAATTATATCCATGATCCGAGCAAAGACTGGTAACTTATTGAAAAGTCTGAGTGGGTTTACTTTGTGAGAATTTCCAATTTCCAGTCATTGCTTACCTATGCCTAGGTATGTCTAACTTGGACTTAGCCCTAATGTTGTAGTCATGAACTGCCCCCCCCCCCCCCGGCAACAAGTTCTGTCATATTATTTTTAATGTGAATTCCTGCAATATATATATATATATATATATATATATATATATATATATATATACACACAACATTAAGTATTTTGAGCCTGGTGAAGAGTGGGCGACAATATTCCAAATGACCTGTCATACAAATTAAACCCAAAACTTTCTTTTGCATTTTAAAATGTTATCGACATGGGGAGAATATCCCCATAAAATAAGGCCATATGATATATGCTATTGGAAAAGTCCAAAGTATGTCATCCGAGGTTAATCCGTACTTACCATGTCCCTTAGTTTCAAAAAGAGATACGATACCGAGATATCTTTTTGCAGACATGATTGATATGTTCTCTCCAATTAAGTTTGGAGTCAATGTGAATACCTAGAAGTTTTACAGATTTAGTTTCTACATTTTTTGTCATGCCTAGTATGAGCTGTTGTGTTTTATCGGGATTACATAAGATTTTATTAGCAATAAACCAGTCCAAAGCTATGTCAAGAGATTCTTTTGATATGTGATTGAGTTCAGAGATGTTCCGATGAGCGGTGAACAGTGTAGTATCATCTGTGTAACATATGACAGGATGTGGTATGTTGTAAGGCAAGTCATTGATTACAATAATGACAAAGAAGGGTACGAGGATAGATCCTTTGGGACTCCTGTCTCTATCTCGAGCAAGGAAGAATGCATATCCCTGACTGAAATGAAATTGTTTCCTGTCGTTCAAGTAAGAAGTGATGATGGCTAAAGTGTTCTCTTGCAACCAATAGTATACCAATTTCTTTAGCAGGATGTCAACAGGAATGCAATCAAATGCCTTGCTTAAGTCACATAATACAAGTGATACTTTGTTTTTGTTCTCAATAGCAGATAATGTTCGATCAATGATTTCTAAAACAGCAGCAATTGTGTTTTTCCCTTGTGAAATCCAAAGTGAAAGTTACAAAGTAAGCCATGATCTTCAAAGTAGGCATTTAGCTGGTTGTGCATTAGTGCCTCATGTATTTTTGACAATATAGGCACAATTGAAATTGATCGATAGCTTTCAGGCAGTCTTTTATTCCCCTTTTTATAAAATGGGATGACTAGATATATTGAGTGTATTAGAAAAAACTCCAAAGTCTAAGCGTTTATTGAAAATACTGGAAAATGGTGAGCATATTAAGTGTGTTTTTTTAATAATGTAATCAGGCGGCGGGGTCAGGGATTTTCTCTGCCTCGTGATGAATGGGTGTTGTGTGATGTCCTTAGGTTAGTTAGGTTTAAGTAGTTCTAAGTTCTAGGGAACTTATGACCATAGATGTTGAGTCCCGTAGTGCTCAGAGCCATTAATCAGGCGGATACAATAATTCTGAACTTCGTAGAAGCGTTTGACTCAATCCCACAAACGCATTTAATTAGAAAGCAAGATCGTGTCCGATATCACATGGACTTTGTACGAACTGAGGTTTTCTCAGTAGTGTTGGGCCACGACTTCCCTGTAGGCGATGGCATTCTTCTGCGTCAATCAGCTGGACGACGCCACAGAGAAAGAAGCGTCAGTCAGCTATAACGAGAGGCGCCACGGAAGAACATCCACCTACAACAACTTTCTGGAAGCAATGAGGAGACAAACCTCGAGGAGGACTAGGAAAGATTTCTGGGACCCTAACAGCCATCTCCCAATCTCTACTGCCAGGGTTGCATAGCCATGTAGGCTTGCATTTCATAAGCTGATATCTTAGCTGTCGGCGAGTTCAACTCATGCCACAGTTCCTCATTCTTTATTATATTATAGACTGTTGCATTTCCAAATGTATTCCTGACCTAGTCTGTAACATCTTGTCTAATGGCACATTCTTAGAGGATGTTATCCAGGGTGCCGATTGCTCTAAATTCACAGGTGTCTCTCATGCGATGTCATATTTCTGATAAGTAGCTGGGATACGGACCATTTCCCGACAGGCAGTGTATAGCCCCCTTGCTCGGATGGAATTATGTCATTCTTGTTTTTACTTTTACGTTAGGAAGGAACTAGCAGGTTCCCCTCCCCTTTTCTGCCCTGTTCCAGATATCTTGCCATTGCCTCTTTTTGCTTATCCGATACGGCTCTTGTGTGCAATATCTGTTTCACCTTGTCATATTGCGCGTTTTAGCCAATATTGTACACCTCTATTACTTACTGCAAAGGTACTACCACAAGCAGCCATTCTCACTCTACGCACCTGTCGAGTGCAGGAGCACTCTCCTCTTAGTACGCCTTATAGCCTGTACTGTCCTTACCTTTCTGACTCTGTGAGCCCAAATGCTCGACCCATAGCGCACAATAGTGATTAAGATTACGTTGTGGTACGTTCTTACTGCACACAGTGGCAGCTGAAAACTTCTTTGGCCAATTGTTGCTATTTTATTTAATATTTAAAGCCTCTCTGGAGATTATTTCCACACGTGTATCAAAATTTTGCTTTTCATTGATTTTAATTCCAAGATACCTCTGTACCTCTTTTCTTGTCAGGGGTTGGTCATTTATTCTGATTGTGGGATTTCTCATTCTTTAAAACGTCTCTTGTGCCAATCCCTCGTTAGTTTATTTTCTATATCCCAGTTGCGTAGTCTTTCAAGACTTACCCTACTTTTTTCCTCTAAGTTAACCCTTGTGTTAGCAGGTATTATAATTAGCAGATGGTCTGCGTAGGCGACGCAGCCTCTAGTGTTGTTTATACGCTGAAGCTAGTTCAGTAACGATTTTCCACTTTTACATAACCTAGGTTTAATGACACTGCTGTATTTTGTAAGATCTGTCCGAGCTCGTGGCCAGTTTAGTAAACATCACGCTTTATCTGCGTCGACTGAAACCTATCGGGTAGCAGGTAGCTCGCCTCAGACTCAGATGGGGAATAAAACTTTTTGACAAAATGGAGCCAAGATACAATTCATGATCCTAACAAATGAGGCCACGGTGCTGTCCTTACAGAAAGCGATAATAATGAGGATGGAGGAGGTTCACCTAACCATCGAAAAGTAAAGAGTGATCCAAAGTACCCCTGTTTTACTATAAGTACAACTTCAATCGAAACATTGTTTGATATTAGCGTAACATTAACTAGATACAGTGCTCCCACTTTGCATATGAAAGACGTAATTACTCTGATAAAGGGTACTGGAATTCTAAATTGAAAGTTTAACCATTAAGATAATCTGGCATGTAGTCAGAGAATCTGACATATCTGTGTATATGTATAGAAATTTTATGAAAGAAATGACAAGAAGGTCTGATGATAGACAGCTTCTAATGAAGCAGGTGGATTGTGCAGTATCTACATTTATAAGTGCATAAACAAACATGAGCATATTGTAGTGTAATGATGAAACAAAGAAACTGAAGTGTGCCCAAAAATATGTCTAGCAAACAGCTGATCTCTGATTTGGGAAAGAGTAGTTACTGTCTGAATGTGGATGGTAAGCATGCAAGTACACAAACAGATGGTCTGATTTATATAAGTCTGATTTATATAAGTCACAATACACCCTCAGATTAAATATTTCCACGTATCAGTTGTTTCAGACATCATTTTAAGGGGACAAAGACAATGTGTCATATTAGACACTAGAAAAATATAATCAGTGATATTGATTGCCAGTTACTATTTTTATTGCAAATGACTCAGGCCTGTTAATTTCAACAGTATTGTGACCTGAAGTAATAACAAATCAGCAAGATAAATTAATCAGTGATTAAGAAATTCATTGGAATCCATATGTCATTATTCATGGAAAACCATAAATATTTAAAAGTCATTAGTGTGTTCAACTTAATTAACAAGTTAGTAACATTTGGCTGTTAAACAGGATTTTCATTTAAATACTATGCCACAAGGCTTCAAAAACACATAATAAAAGCAACTACTGGTTTAAGCTATTGTTGATAAAGTTCCTTGTCTCCATCAACAAATATCTGATCTGGTAAAATGTTCAATTTTTGATATGAGCACTGTAGTGTAAGATACAACAGATCCTAAAATTAATTATATTTCACATCTATGATGCTTGAATTCTTCTTTCCTAATCTGCAAAAATGCATCACTGACTCAAAAAAGTGCAAGTTTTATGTCGAATTGTGTAGAAACCGTGATTGTGAACTCTAAAGTACCCCATTGCTGTTTTCCTGCCTGTGACATGCTGAACAGGCAAGCAAACTCCATATGGAGAACATGTATGAATCATGTTCTTAGTAAATAGTTAAAAATCAATGTTTCAATATTAGTATAATATGAGAACATGTATAAAGCTACTATCCATAAATATTGAAAAACCAATGTTTGTCTATGTAATATAATTAACAAATTAGTAATATTATGTGATTCTCGAGGATGAGTTTTATTTTGAATATTATTATGCAAAACTTCAAAAAAGGGGAATAAAATCAACAACCGTTCAGATGTTGCCATCACCAACGGATGGCGAAGTTCATTGCCTTAGACAAGATCAAGCTGAATGCTACTTTGTATTACATAGTTGCTGAATCAGACAATTCATTCGGAGTGATGACCTTCATCACATCACTGCCGTAATACTATTCATTTTCTTTATCTTTCAGATGGGTATAAAATATAAAGGGAAGACAGGCAAACTAAATGGACTGTAGAAGGCAATGTTGACTAATCATCATTGATCATTGTCCACAATTCATCAACCACCCACATCATTGACCAATCCAATGATCATTGATCAGTAACCATCACTGACCAATCTGGCAATCATGACTGGCCACTGATCATCATTATTGTTGACCACTGACCATTGTTGTCAAATATAGTGATCATCATTGACCACTAACTACTATCATTGACCAATGAACACACTGACCTGTCTAGTGATCATCATTGACCACTGTCAATCATTAGCAATTGACTATCATTGACCACTGACCGCCACTGGCCAATCCAGTGATCATCATTGCCCACTTATCATGAAGTAGTTTATTGGGTATGAGTTATGGGTTATGAGTGCTGACTTTTGGGTTTCAGGTTATAGGTCATGGGTTATGGAGCTTAACATTTAAGTAGTGTCAATAATCAAGCTTGTGTATTTTAGTAAGTAGTACAAACAATACTGTAGAGATATGTTACTATACTTGCATATTATAATAAGCATGTAAGGTGTGTTTTGTATGTGCATATGTATGTGTGTGTTTTCACATGATGTGTTTTTATTAGATTTGGTCTTACTTAATAAATGGTTGTAGGAACTACAGTCTATAAACTATTAAAGAGCCTTGACATGATAGTTTTCTTTGGTAAACGTTGCACTTTTGTTTGCCCGTTTGTTATCTTCATAACCTATAACACGCTTGAGTCATTTGCAATAAAAACAATAACTGTCAATCAGTGCCATCGATTATATTTCTCTAGTGTATAACATAATTCATTGTCTGTTTCCTCCTAAAATGGTGTCTGACAACAGCTGCTAAATGGAAATATTTAATTTGAGTGTGTATTGTGATTTACATCAAGAGTAGGCCTAATTATTTACATCCTTCCAATAAATCAGACCATCTGTTTGTGCACTGGCCTGCTTTGTCTAGTATTTTAGCTGACATGTGTTTTCTACAGTTATAAGCCTGGTCATATCAGTTTAAAACACTAATCCTTTGGGCCTAACTTATAATATCAACTATTAGTTTATCATGTTATCTGTAACTATTTAGTGATTCAAACAGAATTTTAGCACTCAATTTAAAGTTGACAATTAGGTTTTAAGCTTTAGTTAGACAGATATGTCTGTATGTGGAAAACAACATACCGATACTTGACACAGACATTGTATTTTCTGCATTGCTGACATATTTATGCAGACATATTAGACCTGAAAAGAACATTGTGACACTTGAAAGCGTCGTAGATTTGGAAAACAATTTGATTCTCTGTTGTGTCTGAAACCAAGTGTGGTATCAGCTCGACCCATGATCATCTCCAGTTGTTAGTCATGCAAGTTTAAAGGAGCAGTTGGTTTTATTTTGCATTTCTTAAATTTTGTGGGATAGTATTAAAAATATAACTCATTTTCAGAAACCACATCAAGATATTAATAAGTGAACATCTAAAATTTAATTTCCAGTTTTTATAGCGATTATTCAAGGAGGCCAATGAAACTTACGTAATCTAAAGGTGCTTTGTCGTAGATGTGCACAAAAAAACTCACATGTGTATGTAGCTATTAAAAGAGGTAAAAAGAAGTGGTCATACACACATTAGAAAAGTTTTCCTCCGTCTCTCACACTGTGACCTGGCAAACTGATCGAGTACTATACTAGAAACGATACACAAAAGTAACAACGATTTTGAGTATGACAGGTGCCTTGTTTGAAGTGACACACATGTATTGGGCAGCTACAATGCCACAATTTCTAGATTGTTTATGTTGGCAGCAGTGGAAAACTAAACATAATTGTAATGAAGCTCTTGGGAGCAAAAGGCAGTAAATAAAATTGTTTATTGGCATCTTTTTTGTTTTCATTTGTGTAAGGGAAACTGGAACTAACTTCATGCTCATTTGTCCACTTTACCATACGATTTGAACTAAGTTAGTAATTTTCAGTTGCTTCATTTTGAGTAGCTGTGTTTCTGTTATACAGAAACTATTCGTTTTAAGCTATGCCTTGAATAGCACTAATGGGTTGGACTGAAAGATGAAGAACTATGGAGACACAATTTTTGCATAGTCAAATCAGTAGAAATAATGTGTATGTTGATAATGATAATTATATTGTTGTTTTGAAAGACACATTGAAATCAGCAATGAACGTAATTCCAAATCATCTTGAGAGTTATAGTCGTGGTTTAATGAATTGACAGTGCAGATTCTATAGTGCAAACATTTTGCATTTGATGTTACTTTATGTGATACAACAGTTATTTTTAACACAAGATTTATATTTCTACACACTGTATTAGGGATTTACTTCAAGTGCTGGGACAATCCAAGAGAAATCAGATAATTACTTTAATAATATTTCTAGCTACAAGCTCTGAGGCTAAAATTTCAGATAGAGATTTATGTTTCATGTGGAATGTATCACTTAAATGTACATGGAATATTTTTGCATAGATCCAATTAATCATATGAAAAAAATTTGAGTTTCTTTACTTTATAAGCATACTTTGTCGTATTTCTACCACAGGCAATACTAGTATTAATAATTTATTAATTATGTTGCATATTCAGAAGTTGTTTTTCAAACAATGGAAAATCCAGGATGGAATATGACAATGTTATGAGAAGGAAAGTTGCTACTCAGCATATAGAAGAGATGCCATCACAGATAGGCACAACAAAAAGACTCTCACAATTAAAGCTTTTGGGGATGAGCCTTCCTCAACAATAGATACACACACACACACACACACACACACACACACACAAACACACTTATGCAAACGCAAGTCACATGCCTGGACAGCAGTCATGTGTGTGTGTGTGTGTGTGTGTGTGTGTGTGTGTTTGTGTGTGTGTGTGTGTGTGTGTGTGTGTGTGTGTGTGTGTGTGTGTGTGAGGTCCTCATAAGAATATTGTGGATTTTACCAGGTTAGCCATTAGTTGATGAAGACAAGTGTACAGCTCTCATACGAAAGGGAAGTGAAACTGTGTAAAAAAACCATAACAAGAATATTTATGATATGTATATGTGTACAGTGTGTTATGCATGAGTAAAATTATGTGATATTTGTAGCATGAGAGATGCTTTTGCGCGAAAATGATTATCATTGCTGTATGATGTAGCAGAGAATAAAGCATGTACTGCTGTTACGTTAATTGCAGAAAAACAATTAGTTATTATTATCTGATATCTCCATACTATTCATATTGTTAATAGCAACATTAAAAAACATCACTCTGCTGTTAGTAGCTGCCTCTGTGATCGGTCAAATGTATAATTAGTAAAGATTGCTGTAGAATAGAAGGTGTGTAAGAGTTGCCAGTATATTAATATGTGAATTAAAAATATGTGTTGAAATTATTTAATGTATATTGATAACATTCCACGTCAAATAATCCAGCCATTTTCAGAATTTATCTCTCTTTTCAGCAACAGAAGAAACACTGTTGGCTAGCTGCAGTTTCCACCATTAGGCAGTACATTTGGAATTATTTCAGCTACATGAAAGACACACAACTTGGAGTAATTTAAACGTTTTTATCTTCCAGTACTGTAGCAGATGAGAGTATTATCTTTTCAATTTTTTTCAGTTGACTGATTAAAATAGTACAGATAGGCCTTGTCCTGAACTTACATAGGAGCAAGGAATCGTGCCTGGAGAATTTGGAGATGTTTCTCAGTTATAAGCATGTACATAAGGAAACTAGATTAGTAACATCAGACTTTATTATTTTGATCTTATTTAATCAGAGTAACAACAATTATTCATTTACAGTTATAGTAGAAGCTTTATATTCCTCTTCAATGTGTATAATTTGTACAGCACATAAAAAATAATCTCCCTCTACAAAGGAAAGACTTTCTTTTCATTTCAAGAATTAAATCTCATACAGAAGAGATAATACTAATATTCATTTTAATTAAGTTTAAAAATTATTTTTCAAATAAACCAAAAATTAAATATATCCAGAAACAGGAGAGACAATACAAACTGTCACAAAATAAAATGGAGTAGGAGTAATTGTTTTTCATGAAAGTAATGTAATTTATAAATTTATGTTTGTGTGTATATATGTGTATTTCATGTATTAACTGTGAATTAATTTTTCTTTTACATGTATCCTCTGAGGGTTAGTGTAGTAAGGAAAAGTTTCTTAAATAAGAACTCTGAGAAGACCGGCATAAATATATTGTGAAATAAATAATAAGCGAACATAGGAAAACAAATTGTAACAAAAAAAGTAAGGACCACAGTGCACAACTCATGTTTTCACATGGAATTTTGGAAATGAGAGTACACTGGATTACTTGTGACGCACAATAAGTTTGTAAAATATTTCATTATGTGAATGCAAGAGCCTTCCTGTATTTTGTGTATTGTCACAGTGTGTTTCATGTTCAATTTTACGTCGAGTGCAATGACTGGATAGGAGTGTAATAGTCTATAAATCGGTATGGTGAAACTTTGTAGAAAGGTGCAATCAGCAGCTAGCTCAGGTATATTTTTGCAACGGAATATTCACAATGTAGTGACGAAAATGCACTAGCCACTGCTTTGGAATATGTACCCCTGGATGCAGGAGCCTTGAGTATAGTAGAAAGACATGTACCTGACAGCCAGAAAATGGGAAGTGCTGCTCAGATAGCACCCACTACAGTGGAAGTAGATTCACATGTTGACGGTGTAGAGAAGGTACCTATCTAGAATGAAATTTTCACTCTACAGCGGAGTGTGCGCTGATATGAAACTTCCTGGCAGATTAAAACTGTGTGCCAGACCGAGACTCGAACTCGGGACCTTTGCCTTTCACGGGCAAGTGCTCTACCAACTGAGCTACCCAAGCACGACTCACGCCCCGTCCTCACAGCTTTACTTCTGCCAGTACCTCGTCTCCTACCTTGCCCGCGAAAGCCAAAGGTCCCGAGTTCGAGTCTCGGTCCGGCACACAGTTTTAATCTGCCAGGAAGTTTCAGGTACCTATCTGTTTACCTATTCCTGATCCTTTTGAGGAATTTTTCCATAAACTAGAAGCACACGATAAAGAAAGAGTTAGTCAATTAGAACAAAAGTTTATTACATGTGATAAAGAACGAGATAGTTGTGCTGGCGTATGCTAGTGCCAGGACACCATATAGCATAGAGGTTACGAGAGATCGATCGAGGCCAATGAGAAGTCTCGCTACAAAAGTGTCGCCAACGCCCTCTCAGCCGCCAGTATTTAGGTCCGCCGCCAAGGACTGGAGGGCCAGTTTAGCCAGTTCGTTCGAGCCATGGAGTTCCAGACTTAGCCTCTAACACAGAAACATACAGCACGTAGTAACCTTATAGTGAAAGTAGCGGACTTCTGCTTCAACAACATTGAGGCTACATGGACTATACAGAAGAGAGCTTGTACAACAGCAAATAGATACTTAAAGTGAAGTAGCTCTTTGTTCATGAATAAATAATGCAGTTATTAATTGCACGCAATTTGTGTTATAGAACGAGAATACCAGCCACCAACCAACATCACCTCTTTGATTCCCACGGTACAGCTCTAGAGAGACAGCGAGACGACATAAAAGCGGCTATTAGGATACAACAGTGGCGACGATAATCCATCAATGAAGACAATGAAGAAGGAATTTGCTTGTTTGTCTTGTGTTTCAGATTTCAGGGGTTTCTGATTGAAAATTTGTTGTTCTGTACTTGCATGTATTCCATGAGGGGAGACGCAGAACCAATCAAATTTCTCTTTTCAGAGAACGTGTTTGTATAAGCCATGACTAACACAAGCTTTTCAGTTTCAGAAACAACAAATTGCTGGGTTGCTGATGACGGTACAACAACTTCCGGCTGCACAAGCAACGGAAACCGCACAACAGACCGACCGACATGCCCAAGTGCCGCAGTCCAGCATACCTACGAGGGTAACGCCAAAAGTAAGGTTCAAATGGTTCAAATGGCTCTGAGCACTATGCGACTTAACTTCTGAGCTCATCAGTCCCCTAGAACTTAGAACTACTTAAACCTAACTAACCTAAGGACATCACACACATCCATGCCCCAGACAGGATTCGAACCTGCGACCGTAGCGGGCGCGGTTCCAGACTGCAGCGCCCAGAACCGCTCGGCCACTCTGGCCGGCCCAAAAGTAAGGTCTCCTATTTTTTTTTATAAGTACATATACCAGTTTATTTCTACAATGGTTTACATCAGTTTACAGCTTGAACATTTAGCTATTTTTCGACATAATCATCACTTCTGTCGATGCATTTTTGTAGACGCTGTGCCAGTTTTTGTATGCCCTTGTCATACCAGCCCGCCGCCATGCTGTTCAGAAAGTTATGAACCTCTTCTTTCACCTCGTCGTCGGAGCTGAATCGCTTTCCGGCCAAATGTTCTTTTAACTTAGGGAACAGGTGATAGTCACTGGGCGCCAAGTCAGGACTGTAGCGTGGGTGGGTGATTATGTTCCACTGAAACTGTTGCAGGAGAGCAACGGTTTGCCGAGCGATTTGTTGACGAACGCTGTCATTGAGAATGTGTACGCCCTTGCTCAACATTCCTCTTCTCCGGATCTGAATTGCCCGTTTGAGTTTTTTCAGAGACTCGCAGTACCTGTCAGCGTTAATTGTGATCCTAGAATTCAGCTCCGACAACGGGGTAAAAGAAGAGGTTCATAACTTTTTAAACAGCATAGCAGCGAGCTGGTATCACATGGGCATTCAAAAACCGCCGCAGTGTCTACAAAAATGCATCGATAGAAATGGTGGTTACGTCAAAAAATAGCATAATGTTCAAGCTGTAAACTGATGCAAAACATTGTAGAAACAAACAGGTCTAGTACTTATAAAAATATAGCAGACCTTACTTTTGGGATTACCCTCGTACTTTCGGCAATTTATGGACACGGAAGAGAAATGACACGAATACCTGACACAGTCCCAAGCTCATTGTGCAGTTCATTGCCTTCGAGGTACTGTGAAGCTACAATACTTTCTTTCGATTGCGCCGTCCCCAGTGTTCAAGTTAATACAAAAACTATTTCCAAATGCGTCTCCCAACAAACTCCGTTATCACGAAGTAATGCCTGCATTAACCAAGTACTACGATCAGTAAGTTCAATTAGCTGCAGCCCGATATTAGCTTTTTCGTTTGCAGGAAGAGCAGGGATAGACGTACCGTCAGTGGCATACAGAATTAACGGGCATGACTAGGAAGTGCAAATTTAAATGTAGTTGTAGCAACTTTTACAGTGACCTCATGATTCGAGTCGCTATAACGTTCGATGTCCCCAATGGTAGAATACGGGAACAGTGTCTAAAGTAAACTGATCCTTCACTTCCTCAAATTTTGCAAATCTTAGATCAATATCATTCGGGTGTCATAGCGGCTGAAGTTTGAAAAGACCGTGATTTGTCTGGTCGAGTCGCCCCTTGCTCGGGGCCGCCCCAAGCAGCCGCAATAGCGAGAGCGTACACAGCCGCACGGACCGCACGTAATCACATAAAGAAATCTGTGAATATAGTGAAGTGTTGCCCCTGCCATAAAAGACAGGATTGCGCATCACGTAACGCAAAGAGTTACACGTGCGAAAAAAGGGCCATGTCCAAGCAGTTTGTTTGCAATGGAAAAAAAAAAACGCCAGTGTTACCCGCTCCCAGAGAAAACAGGCTAGTGCACTTAGCAGTGAACGTTGTTTTCCAAAGCTACAAGTTCTGACAAAAGTAAGATTAAGGTTGTGCCTCCTTCCCGCCCTAGTACTGTGCAACGACGTTCTAATAAACTATTTATTTCATTACGCATTGCTGGCTGTCGTGTGAACTTCCAGTTCGACAGAGGTGCTTCAATAACCTTGGATAATCGTGTCACGTACGAACATTTAGGCTCACCACGCCTTTATAGACTACTGGCCATTAAAATTGCTACACCAAGAAGAAATGATAAACGGGTATTCATTGGATATTATACCAGAACTGACATGTGATTACATTTTCGCTGGCCGTTGTGGCCGAGCGGTTCTAGGCGTTTCAGTCTGGAACCGTGCGACCGCTGCTGTCGCAGGTTCGAATCCTGCCTCGGGCATGGACGTGTGTGATATCCTTAGGTTAGTTAGGTTTAAGTAGTTCTAAGTTCTAGGGGACTGATGACCTCAGCATTTAAGTCCCATACTGCTCAGAGCCAACCATTTTGATTACATTTCCACGCAGTTTGGGTGCATATATCCTGAGAAATCAGTACCCATAACAACCACCTCTGGCCGTAATAACGGCCTTGATACGCCTGGGCATTGCCATTGGATGGCGTGTACAGGAACAGCTGCCCATGCAGCTTCAACACGATACCACAGTTCGTCAAGAGTAGTGACTGGCGTATTGTGACGAGCCAGTTGCTGGGCCACCATTGAGCAGACGGTTTCAATTGGTGAGAGATCTGTAGAACGTGCTGGCCAGGGCAGCAGTCGAACATTTTCTGTATCCAGAAAGGCCCATACAGGACCTGCAACATGCGGTCGTGCATTATCCTGCCGAAATGTAGAGTTTCGCAGGGATCGAATGAAGGGTAGAGCCACGGGTCGTAACACATCTGAAATGTAACGTCAACTGTTCAAAGTGCCGTCAATGCGAACAAGAGGTGACCGAGACGTGTAACCAATGGCACCCCATACCATCACGCCGGGTGATACGCCAGTATGGCGATGACGAATACACGCTTCCAATGTGCGTTCACCGCGATGTCGCCAAACACGGATGCGACCAACATGATGCTGTAAACAGAACCTGGATTCATCCGAAAAAATGACGTTTTGCCATTCATGCACCCAGGTTCGTCGTTGAGTACACCTTCGCAGGCGCTCCTGTTTGTGATGCAGCGTCAAGGATAACCGCAGCCGTGGTCTCCGAGCTGATACTCCATGCTGCTGCAAACGTCGTTGAACTGTTCGTGCAGATGGTTGTTGTCTTGCAAACGTCCCCATCTGTTGACTCAGGGATCGAGACGTGGCTGCACGATCCGTTACAGCCATGCGGATAAGATGCCTGTCTTCTCGACTGCTAGTGATACGAGGCCGTTGGGATCCAGCACGGCGTTCCGTATTACCCTCCTGAACCCACCGATTTCATATTCTGCTAACAGTCACTGGATCTCGACCAACGCGAGCAGTAATGTCGCGATACGATATACCGCAATCGCGGTAGGCTACAATCCGACCTTTATCGAAGTCGGAAACGTGATGGTACGCATTTCTCCTCCTTACACGATGCATCACAACAACGTTTCACCAGGCAACGCCGGTCAACTGCTGTTTGTGTATGAGAAATGGGTTGGAAACTTTCCCCATGTCAATACGTTGTAGGTGTCGCCTCCGGCGCCAGCCTTGTGTGAATGCTGTCAAAAGTTAATCATTTGCATATCACATCATCTTCTTCCTGTCGGTCAAATTTCGCGTCTGTAGCACGTCATCTTCGTGGTGTAGAAATTTTAATGACCAGTAGGGTACAGATTTCACACTAGGACAGTGAATTTAAGGGTGTTGAAATTAAGGGACAGTGAGAACATTTTCGGTTTAGATGCCTTTGATTTGTTTGGCCTTAGCATCCAAGACAACATAGTTTCCATATTGACTTGTGATCTAATACACAGTGTCGCTAGCTTACTCAAATAATTTCCTGAACTATTTTCGGAAGCCATGGGAAAAGCTAATAACTTTGTAGTGCATGTTACATTGAAACACAATGCACAGCCTAACTTTTTTCGGGCTCGCCCCGTTCCAATTGCATTAAGAGACAAAGTAGCCAGTGAACTGAAAGAATTGCAAGATAATGATGTAATTACTCCCATTTAAGCTAGTAAGTGGGTCAGTTTTGTTGCCTAAGCCTTCTGGTCGCATTCGCTTTTGTGTTGACTTAAAGTCTACAGTCAACTCACAGATAGTAGCTGACATCCGTTACCTCGTCCGGAGGAACTCGTGGATAGGCATTACTTCTCGAAGATAGATCTGTGCGATGCCTAAGTGCAAATTCCATTGGATGAAGAATCTCAAAAAGTGTTTGTTGTAAATACACACGTAAGACTTTTTAAGTATTTGCGTTTGTCTTTCGGCAGTGCTTTCGCACCCGCCATTTTTTCAACGTTACTTGGAACAGCTGACTGCAAAAGTGCAATTTTGTTCAATCTACTTTGACGACATTGCCGTCTCAGGTTGTACTCCAGAGGAACTCATTGCCAATTTTCCTGCCCTTTTTCGAGTGTTGTCAGAATATGGACTCAAGTGTCGTCTCAAAAAGTATGACTTTGCTCAAACTGAACTACTGTATTTAGGTCTTGTGATAAACAGTCAGGATGTGCACCCCCTCCAATCCGATTTACTCTCAGTCCGTCAGTTGACCGTTCCTCATACCGAGTACAGCTCAGATCGCGGCTCCATTGCATCGCTTGCGTCGCAAAAATGTGCCATTTGCATGATCTCGCTTAGTGACAGATGTTTCGTGCATTGTGACCCTGCCAAGTCAGTACTTTTGCAAGTTGACGCTTCTTCCTACAGAATCAGCGCTGTGCTATTATACAGAAATGGTGCACAAGACAGACCTATTGGTTTTTCCTCAATGTTGTTACCTCAAACACAGTGCAATTATTCTTCAATTGAAAAAGCTCTTGCTATTGTGTACGGTGTGACAAAATTCCATCACCATTTGTACGGTTGCAAGTTCTACACACATAAAAAAAAAGTTTTGCATCACCACGATTCCGAGAGTTACGGAACCGGTCCAGAAAATGGGAATAGAGATTGACATAAACATCATTTCCGCCCTTTCTTTTTTGCTCATGAAAACCACACATGGCGTGTTGTACCACCATACAGCGAGACCTTCAGAGGTGGTGGTCCAGACTGCTGTACACACCGGTACCTCTAATACCCAGTAGCACGTCCTCTTGCACTGACGCATGCCTGTATTCGTCATGGCATACTATCCACAAGTTCATCAAGGTACAGTTGGTCCAGATTGTCCAACTCCTCAATGGCGATTGGCCGTAGATCCCTCAGAGTAGTTGGGGGGTAGCATTGTCCATAAACGGCCCTTTTCAATCTATCCCAGGCTTGTACGACAGTGTTCATGTCTGGACAACATGCTGACCACTCTAGTCTAGCGATGTCGTTATCCTGAAGGAATTAATTAACAAGATGTGCATGATGGGGGGGGTGGGGGGGGGGGACAGTTTTAGTTTTGTGAGCGCAATGGCATTTGTCATCTAACAAGTGCTCCGTTTCACCCACAGTCCAACAGAGAAGCAGAATGCTTCATACACACTTCCAAGCAACAGAAGATGGCCAAGCTTCGCACCACCCACTCACAGGAACAGGCACTACGACTCCTTCTCGCCTCCTATCGCTCCCACCCACAAGACAGACCATCACTGGCGAAGCATCTGCATGGCCGGCACCACCAGACGCTGCTATACCTATCGCAGCATCTGGCGCCACCGTGGTCAGCACACATTGCTTTGCGCCATGCAATCTTGTTCTTATCAGGGTTTATGGCAACCATGGGCGCTGGGAAAGGGTCGAAATCCAGGAGCTCATTGGCTCATATATGTACTTAATTGTAGGTCACAATGATTTTCAGTGCCGCCATCAGGACCAAATTCGCTCATGTCATTTGCCCCGTGAATCTGCTGCTTTTCTTTCCCCAAGATTCACAGCTTCACAGGACCACAGAGCCTTCGCAGCTGGCTGCTGGTTCCTCCAAGGCACCCCAGAAGGAGCACATGGACGATGCACACTCACCCCCGTCGTCCCCACTCGCCAACCTCATGGACCCGGACCCACCACCGCCGTCACCGTCGACCGACATCACCCCAGCACACTCCCTCTGGCCTGGACGTGTGCCATGGCAGCAGGTTTCCAGAGGATGTTTCTGTTGCTTCGCAAGTCTGATGACGGAGTAGGGTCGGGAGTCCGTGGTTGTCCAGTCACAGCTGCCGGCCTGTCACAACATCCACCATCCTGCCTCCCTCCCGACTGTCTTTTGCAGCCTCATTACAAGACAACGATGCGGCATTTCGGTGGGGACAAATGTGCTGGCGTACGCTGGCGCCAGCACACCATGCAGCATAGAGATTATGAGAGATCGATGGAGGCGAGTGGCACGACTCGCTACAAACACGCCGCCAACGCCGTCTCAGCCACCAGTATTTAGGATCGTCGCCGCAGGCTGGAAAGTCCGTTTAGCCAGTTAGCTCGAGTCAGTAAGCCGTGGAGTTCCAGCATGTCACTGAGATGGAGCTGCAGACTTAGCCTCTGGCACAGAGACAGGCAACACATAGTAAATTGTACTGATCATAGCGGACTTAAACAGCATTGAGGCTACATGGAGAGGAGAGGTTTTACCACAGTAAATGGAAACTTTAAGTTAAGGAGCTCTTTGTTTATGAATAAAGACCCCTGTTGTTAACTGTGTGCAGTTTGTGTTATAGAACCATGATACCGCCCACGAATCAACATCCTCTCCTTGTTGCCCATGGTACAGCTCTACTAAGACGTCGAGACGCCATAAAAGCGGCTAAGAGAATACAACAATCGTCAATTAGAGTAAAAATTAGCTGAATGTGACAAAGCTTTTGAAAATAAAATTAGAATTGACAAAAATACAGAAAATGAAGAAAGCATGTGAGGGTATACCAGATGTGGTTCATAAAATAGCCAATGAATGCAGACATTGCAATCTTCAGGTGCTGTGATGAAAGACGAAGTGCAGTGCATATCTAGTGGCTCAGAGATACTTGCTGATCAGGTAAAAAAGGTGGAGGAAGAAATGGATCAACAGTTCGAAAATGAAGATACTGAAATAGCTGTATATGTTGACACTCTGGTAAAGAATGCTATACAGAAAGTCGACAGTGAAACAGTCTGCAGGAATAATAAAAATACTGATTCTATGATCAGTGAAATACATCAGATCGGAGGTAAATTGGAGACTGAGTTACCGTGTTGGCAGACAGATGTCACCAAATGCGTCTGAGTTGGAAAAGGAATTAGGAAGCAGTAGACATACAGAAGATACTTACATTCCAAGGACTAATTACTTTGCAGATGCAGATCGCGTTCCAGGCGTATCTGAGCATTCACCTGCATTCAGTAGTGGGAACACTAGCCCAATACCCCATTTCGCGCAATTTTGTGTATAATCTACCATGCATAGACAAAATCTTACATGGATTAGGCAAAGCGAAGTACTTTTCAACACTCAGCTTAACAAACGGAAACAATCAGGTGCCCCTAGGTGAAAACGAGAGAGAAAAAACAGCCTTCAGTATGTCATATGGGCACCATGAATACAAACGAACACCAGTTGGGTTAAAAACAGCTCCTAGTAAGTTTCAAAAATTAATGATCTCCATATTGAAATGGTTACATATTTGAATGAGGTATTGGAGATAAAGTTAGTGAACTGCTTATAGATGTTGACTCTGACGTTATTGGTATACTGGAGCACCACTTAATAATTAGACAATTCAGAGGCGTTCTTTATCAGGATACAGATTAGCTGGCTGTTTTTCAAGGAGTTCCTTGCTGAGTGGGAGAGTGGCCACTTGTATAGAAAACAGTATTTCATTTGAGTCCATGGACCTATCACATAACAACACTGAACAGGTATTTGAAAGCTGTGCAGAGGCAGTTGAATTTAATGAAACTAAACTTCTAACTGTTGTTATTTATAGGTCCCCTAACACCAGCTTCAGAGCATTTCTGCTCAAGCTAGAGACCATTCTTTGTCCAGTTTATAGAAAATGCCAAAAATTAGTTATATGCAGTGACTTTAATATTAATTTCGTGTATGATTGTGCAAGAAAAAGGATGTTGGAAGACCTCCCAATTTCATACAATCTGATGCAAACTGTGCTTTTTTTCAACCAAGGTACAAGAGAACAGTAGCGCAGCCACAGACAATATTTTTTTCATCCTTCATTACTCGATAGACATTATTAATAATAATATTAATAGTTTGCTTCTGCATGTGAGGATGAGAATACAGATCAGATAATCAATAATATTTCAAAGTATTAAGATTAAACGATATTATTTCCTCACACATTGTCTGGTATGTGAACAATGAAATTGGTGGCTGAGGTCACGTGTTTGCTAAGTATTTTCTGCATTACTGTGTGAAATATCGGATTTCTTGCAGTAAAATTGCTGTGAAGATTGACTTATGGTTCTCTTATGTTAGGACTTTATAAGTTTCCATCGGGTTGCACGCAAACCTCTGCCATGTCGCAGCCACTTACATCATTGCTACACAACTAAAATGAAAAGAAGTCATAGAGATCAATACGATATATATTCAAAATATCACACAAATACATAAATTATGAATAGACACTTACATATAAACAATAATTCTTGCTTCACAGTATATTAATATAAATGAATATGTCGATGCCCCTCTTTAAATCTGCCTGTGTTCAGTATGTAACAAAATGTCTGGAGTTCTGGAGCAATGACAAGATGTGTTCGTACAGAAACAGGTTATCTCACCACTCTTAGTAGGGCGAGAAGAGAAAGAGCTGAAGTACAATATTAAAGCATTTACTGTTTCTTCACCGCAGCTACATGTTGTTTATCGATAGCGCTTCATATGCTGTCTTTGACAGCGCAAAAAAATTGTATTATCGCTCTCGTGTGCAGATCACCCTTTAAATTGCCCCCTAAATTGTGAGACTGAGGCACTAAATCTGCAGGCGAGCAATTTATTGAATGAAATTTACCGTCAATCGTCATTCCTGTGAGATAGACATGGTAAAATGTACAAAATGAGGTTTGTTTACATGTGAAACATCACATGGAAGACATAGAAAAATGTAAATAAATATCGCAAAAAATGAGAAAATCCATAAAATTGTCTTGTATCTAAGTCATTGTGATCATTTTATATCAATAAGAAATAAAAATATTTGCCTTCACTTGGTATAGAGCCTAAGTCGTTTGGCATACCAGTCAACCACTCTACTGTCTTTTTAAAATTATTATTCCACAAAAACAGTAACCAAAATAGCTAGCTTACAATGAAATGACATAAATAAGGTGACAGGTAATTGCAGTCATAAATTACAGCATTCACTGAATGAGGAATGATATCCAGTCTTTAGCAGCAGCACACATTTAATGTCTTCACTTTCACCTTGAACTGGTGGCAGTTCAGCATGCACATTTTCTTTTTCTGCAGCCTGAGGCTCCTCATCATCATTTCCCAGACCCAAATTAATCATTCAGTAAATCCTTGATGTGTGTTCCTAAGTATCTTCCAGGGTAAATTACATTGACAGAAGAGCAATCACGAACAGCAAGTCCTTCACTGTCTTGTTATTTTTTGTCAGTTTCGGCCTACTAAACACATCCTTATGGAGTTCAAGATCTTCCTTTATAACAGACACCAGATGCTTGCTGTCGTATTCCTGTATCTGCTGTACTACTGATTCATTTTTCATTTGTGACTTGCAGGTGAGGCTAGGGCTGGGAAAGCGCTGCAGAAGCAGTGAGGCCTCTCTGCGACATAGCTAGTGCTTTGTGGCCCAACCCATCCCCTCTTCACGAGGAATCCATGTGTTGCTAACCTATATCCATTCTATTGAAGACAGTTCCGAGCATGTCACCATATTTATTACTTTGATTCTGATACTTAAGTGTTTTCTCGAAGTTATTTTCCATATACATCTTGTGTTCAATATGTTCATCACTCCCAGTCTTACACTAAAATGTAGACTTTCACGGCCGGAAAATCATATCCTTACTACGAGAGCGCATTCAGCAGACCCGACGGGACTTGGTAGGGACAAACTGTAAGTTAATGTCTCTCGATATTACTATCAGTAATAAACTGTGCAGTTGTGACTGGGATAAAATTGATAGACTACCTCATGATACCATGGGGAAGTGTATGTTGACAACGTCTAGTAGACAGAAGAAGAAGTTTGATAAATTGCTACCTAATCAGACTGTTCGGCATTTAGACGTTTCCTGGACCGTTATCAATTTATCCAAACGTTCGTTATCTGACGATGAGACACCTGTGCTTGCCAAGGGAGGAAATTTTGCTGTTAGTCCGCGTTTTGTGCCTACGGAAGAAATTATAGCCAGTGTAGAAGCAGGAATTCGCAGTGTGGATTCTGTAACAGCTGAAGAAATCCGTATAGAAACAGTGAGAATATTAGCCAATGCAAAACCGCCGAAGAGCAATATAACTGTGGGTGAGAGAAGAGCTTTAAAACTCCTGAATGACGACGATAGTATTTTGATTCTCCCAGCTGACAAAGGAAGCGCAACGGTGGTTATGGATGTGGCCGACTATCAGAGTAAAATTACTGATCTACTGGATCCGCAAGCATATAGGAAGCTGGACAAGGACCCCACTAACAACGTTCTCAGAACTATGTCGCGGTTAATAAAAAAAGTCCTCCATTGAAGAGAATGTACAGAAATGTCTCTGTAATTCGGTTGCGCTACTACCGAGGCTTTATGTATTGCCCAAAATTCATAAAGAAAATGTGCCGTTAAGACCGATACTAAGTGCCATTGATTGGCCCACCTACTCGTTGGCCAAGTTTTTGATTACGCTGTTAAAACCACATGTGGGCCGTTCGGGCTCATATATAAAGAATTCGACACATTTCATCAGCAGATTGAGTGGCATAGTGGTCCAGCCGGAGGACATATTGGTCAGCTTCGATGTGGTATCGCTGTTTACCATGGTTCCACTTAATGATGTATTGGAAGAGCTGGATCGAATTTTTCCTGCCGATATTGCAGAACTGTTTAAGTGTTGTTTGACGACCACATACTTCAAGTGGAATGAACAGTTTTATGAGCAAACGGATGGCGTGGCTATCGGAAGCCCCTTAAGTCCCGCAATTGCAAACTTCTTTATGGAGAAATTCGAAGAATAGGCCTTAGGTACTGCCAGCAAAAAACCAAATGTATGGTTCATAAACGTGGATGACACGTTTGTGCTGTGGAGACATGGCAGGGAGCAACTAAGCCGGTTCCACGAACATCTGAATAGTATAAACTCGAGAATTCAGTTTACAATGGAGGAGGAGGTAGACGGCAAACTACATTTCCTCGATGTGCTTGTTTTTAGAAACGAAAATGGTAGTTTGGGCCACTCAGTATACCGCTAACCCACGCAAACGGACCGTTATTTGCACCGGGATTCGAACCACTACCAACAACAGAAGCGGAGTGTTATCAAGACGTTAGCGGACAGAGCTAGAAATATTTGTGAACCTGAGTTGCTCGACGCTGAGATGGAACATCTCCAAAATGCACTAATGAAGAACGGATATTTGTCCGCCAAAATAAAACGTGCGTTGAGGCAGCCACGCAGAAATCATACTGACGTACAGGCTACTGCAAAATCTAAGGCTTTCCTGCCGTTTGTTAAAAATGTAACGGAAAGAATAGGGAGGATCCTGACGAAGCGGAATATTACCGTAATTTACACGCCCACCAGGAAGATACAGGAATACCTTAAGCCTGCCAAGGACGCTCGCAAACCATTGGAAAAACTGGAGTGTATAGGATCCCATGCAGCTGTGGAGATGTTTATGTGGTTACCACTAAAAGAACTGTTTCTAAACGTTTGGAAGAGCACAAGGGCAATTGTAGAAGAGGAGAAACGGAACGATCAGCTGTTGTGGAGCATGCTTTCCAGCCAGGGAACCACAATATTCGTTTCGAGGAGACGCAAGTACTAGCGGCCACAAGCGGATATTACGAAAGGCTGTATAGGGAGGCAATCGAAATCGCTAAACACCCTAACAATTTCAGTCGAAAGGAGGAGGGCGTGAAGTTAAACGGCATATGGATGCCGGTGTTAAAGAAGATGTGTACCACCCGTCCACTACTGGGTGATGGCAACGGCGATCGACGGCAACGGACAGCGGCCAATTGCACTGACGTTTCCAAAACACGTGACGTCACGCCGCGGCGCGGGAGCACGCGGACACGGAATTTAGCGACAGTCAGTAGCGAGCCAGTGAGTGTGTTGGACCTTCCATCGAGCTACGGACGCCCTTGAAGATGTCTCCCGCAGTCGGAGACGAAACGTTGGGAATTGACACAGAATTCATCAACCGACCACAGCATAACAGCCTGGATAATTATAATGGACATCCCAGTCTTGTTAAAAATGTAACTTGTTTATTTCCCCATTAACCAAATCACAGAGTTATTTTTTGCCTGAGGGTAGTAACTTTCTTCTGGTCTGAAGGAAATGTTATTCAGTACATTGTTTGCTGAAGTACTTGTTATTTGAGCAGTTTTCTCCCTGGTCCACCTCCAGTTGATAATCTGATATCCACATGTGTACT
Source organism: Schistocerca piceifrons (assembly GCF_021461385.2). Classification (NCBI taxonomy): domain Eukaryota; kingdom Metazoa; phylum Arthropoda; class Insecta; order Orthoptera; family Acrididae; genus Schistocerca; species Schistocerca piceifrons. The sequence continues at coordinate 145,126,538 of NC_060138.1, read as the reverse complement.
GATGAGGCAACTATCAACTGAGCTATTACGGTTCACATTAAATGGAGTTTCATGAACAAGCATATGTATTACAAGGTTGCATTACATGTGAAATCTAATATATGAAAAACGAAAATATTTACAAATTGAGTGGAACTAAATATTAAAAATGAAAGGATCAGAGATCACAGTTCATTTGTGCAATTCTTTACATGTTTCTCTTTCTTATGAACGTTTGTTTCCATCAAAATATGCACAGTTCAATGTGAAGACCCATAGTCGTGTTCACAAATATTACAGTTTTCGACATAAGAAATGATAGGTCAGTTTTGTTAAAAAAATTAATCACTAATATATTCTTTGCTTATTTTGTCGTGGATTTGCACTACTAGAGCGTATTTTCACATGTATATTAGCACACATAGCTTAAAACCACTTGCACTTTTAGCAGATGATTGAATACTTTTGGGAGCAAGATTGGCCCTGAAGTGAGTGGATGGGAATTTCCATATATCTGCTGATATGGAAGGTGTGGATGTATAAAGGAGTCTCCATGGCAGCACTACTGATGACCATGTCCTTCTTCACGTGGTATCTAAGTAAAGGCCTGACATGGTATAGTGTACCTTTTGTCCAGCTGCTTCCTCCTCTGATGTACGATTCTCCAGGTTACCTTGATGTATACAACGTCGTTTTACAATGATTTTATGCATAATAGTTTATTGATTTGATTCACTTGCAGTGATATATAAATTTAGTGCAAAATGATCCAAGAGAGACAGCACATGCTGTGTTTTCATTATAAATATTAAGTTTTTTTGCAGTGGCAGAGAAAAATTGCATAAATAGAAAAACATTCATAAACACAAAATATTCATATTGTCCACTAGTTCAGCTGCATTAGCCACATTAATCAAATTCTGATAGCTAGTTATGCTCAGATACATTCTTCATGTCATAGACATGAATTTGCATAGCAATGACAGGATAATAACATAGATTTACAAATACACAACATAAATATATGGATACAAGAATAGAAGAAATAAAAGAGCATACAATGTTATAAAATGTTACAAAAGTAAAGAATATTACTTAAATATAAACGTTTTCATTACTGCCACAAGCAGTGTTTATTTATGTTTCCTTTCATGAGGCTATAGTTTATATTAACAAAATAGTTACATATTGATACCTTTGTCCCCTACTTCATTCCATGTAATATTTTGCTTTCTGGAAATAAAAGGATTTGTGATATTTAAATGGATTAAATCAGGGAGATGCACCGGCCTGAAAAATTCAATGGCTGGTTAGACACAATGTCAAATTTAACATCTACATTCAGTTCCAAGTGCACATTTACAAAATGAAAACATGAAATATCTCAATGAAAAACAGTAGCATATCACAAACTTCAATGACTCTATTATGAAGAGTGTTGTGAAAATGAGTGCCTACTTGGACTGTGTTGTTTTTGTACTGTGGTTTGTGTCTAACGTAATTTGTGAATATTTGTAAGGTTGTACAGGTGGCTATCAGTCTCTCGCTAAGTCTAAATGTGCTTTATCTCTCTTTCTTCTCTCAGTCTCATAATCTGTGGTTATGCTAGGCGTGGTGCATGATGTACTGAGCATTTTGGTAGATGTATCCACTTCTTTCTTCTATTTCTGCTGCAGATGTTCTCAGTTGCTGCTGAAATGTTAAAAACCCTTAAAACTAAGGTTAGCAGTATGTTTCTCTTCTTCTTTTGATCGTCTTCAAGCACTTACCTGCTTGCTGGTAGCTGCTTTACTGTTTAGCATAAAATACTTTAAGATCTTTATGAGGGTGTAAGGCTAAAGTTCTGTTGGTTCTCGGATTGTGTAACAAATAAACTCCTGGATGAGATGTATCATTCATTGTATATGGACCTTGAAACATAGGATGCCACTTGGCATTTATTCTCAAAAGTACTACTAGCAAACATAAAAGTGGTATACTTCTTGGAGTCAGGTGTGAGAGGTACCTGCCAAAACGAATTTGTCAAGTGAAGAAAAGTACATTGCACAAAAATCGTTGTAGGTGTTCCTCTAAAATCTCCAGTTGTGTTCTGACTCGTAATGTTATCTGGTTAATAGCTCTGGCATCAAGTACAAGATGTATGTTTCCATTAGGTTTTCTCACTATGTGTAACGGACTAGAATAGGGTCTAGTCGATGGCTCTGTAATTCTCCATGTTAGCATTTGCTTTAACTCGTTCCAAACTACAGATCGTAGAGATATAGGTATGTTATAAGACTTATCCAAACATATTTGGTGTATGTGTAAGTTTTGATCACACTGGGTCCTTCTGTGAATATATTCATATTTTTCACTAGAATATCCTTTAGCTGTGACTTTTCCTCTTCATCGATCGCTTTACATTCTGAAAGCTTAGAATTAATTTGTGTTAATTCATCTCCCCATTCATACTCTGTCATGATGTAGATGTAGTTGTGCAGTGCTGATCAGTCTCATGTATCATCTGTAATTTGTATCCAGTGCAGTGTTTGTCATGTTCAGGTGTTCTCGTGTCTAATTTCACTCAGGTCTCACAGTCTTCACTTAAAAATTATATATACCTTTGGAGAAATCTATAGTGAAGTCCCTCTAACACAAAAAATGTATACCTAAAATATAATTTGTAGATAAGTGTGGAACGACAAGGAATGGCCATTGTGTAGTTCCATTACCTATGGCCAACTTCACAAACACTTGTTTACTTACCCTCGACTTATTATCTAATGCAGTGGGTATCTGACAGTTCTGAACAGGAAATTTTGCAACTTTGCTCACATCATTCATCTTTACATAGAAGTTCTGTGGTACTACACTGACTGCAGCACCTGCTTCAATGACAGTAGTAGTGGGTAATCCTCCTACTGTACCTGTAGTGGATGATAGCACAATTTGTTTCTTCTTGGATCGACACTGTGAGTTATCACTCATTAGCTCATCAGCCAAGTTTCCTTGTTCGTTGTATCTCAAGAACACTATGTGCGATGTATGTGATGTGAATCTGATCTTATTACTGGGTGGTGTGTTAGTCTTTGGTGTGTCAAATAGTAATTGTGTGTCGAAGCTGCCCCCCCAAATATTCCTCAGTCACAGTAATGACTGCATCTAATTAAACTTTTGGGGTGTTAAATTCTTTTTGTCAATATTAGCTGGAGGTGGCATTTCGCTTTGCATTTCAGTTATATTTACCTGTCAGTACTGGCGTCGCTGTTCTCTGGGTTGATTTTGGTGTTGCTGTTTTATATGAGATGGTGTTGGCATGTTGTTTTGTTTGCAAAACTGTTCTGCTGTATTGCCTGTGGTTCGTGATTTCCTGTTTGAAAAGTGAAATGAGCATATGGTATCGTTGGCTATGAGGCAGGGAAGTTTGGCGGCCAAGTGCAAGTCTTATTTCAGTCGACGCCACATTGGGCGACTTGTGCACCGGTGTTGAGGATGAAATGATGATGAGGACCACACAACACCCAGTCCACAACCGGAGAAAATCTCCAACCTGACCAGGAATCGAACCCATGCCCGCTTGCACAGGATGTAAGCATGTTACCACCCAGCTAAGGAGGCAGACACCTGTTTGAAGATTGTCCATTACAGAAGTCGTTAGCGTTTTGTCTGTATTGGTTATGATTTGCCGATTTGGATTTGAGTTTACAGGTTATTTCACGAGATGTGACTGATTCGTCGAGGATGTGAATCAGTTGAGATCTTTCTCAAAGTATCGTCTCAGGTTTCCGTTTTTTGGGTTGAAGTGCTCAGGTTCCATTACTTGTTTCCTAATGCGCTCCTGCACAGCCTCTGACCAACATCTATTCAGGAACGCATTTTCGAATTGCTCATATGTGTTACATTTGTCACTCCTTGTATACACAGACGGCAGATTCGCTCTGAATGTAATCAATGATGTGGGAAATTGTCTTTCTATCGCTCCAAGAGCGAGGAAAGGCGTTTTTGAATATTTTGAGGATTATCACAGAATGTACGGCATTCTTTCCTGGAATAAAGGCTTGAAACTTTGTGTGTTTAAACAGGCTTCCTTCTTCCTTATAGGCATTGGCTCTACTGCGATCTGAGAATGTGTAGTGTTCTTGTGGGTGTAGTGAATATATGTCTTCTGAGCAGTAATTGTAATTGTATTCTGGTGTTATGTGTCAGTTCATGTCACTGTTCATATTTGCTGCTCCTGTGTGCTGTGATTCATGACAATAAAATTGTTCACTACCAAATCTTGTGTTTTCGTGTATCAGACTGTTGTGTAGGTGAAAGATTGTATGTGTGTGTCTGTTCAGATGTGGTATATTGTATTGTGTGGTCGATCACCTGTTCTCACATATAATCAATCACTGCGTCTTGCACTATGGCTGGTAATTTCTCATTCAAAAATGTATAGAAATTTTTATTTTTCTGTGCTGTCCAAGTCCGAAATTGTTCATTGTAGTTTGCGAATTTTGTGTCAGTTTCTTTCTGTACAGTGTCATGTATAAGTGAGTGCACCCCATTGAATCAACATTCAACATCCTGCACTCTGGTGAGTATTTCTTCATTTGTACAAGTATCAGTCTTAATCTGAGCAACCGTATTTTCACAGAGTGTGACTAGGTCTTTTATCTGATGTTTGACTGCACTGATACAGTCCGATCATGCTGCAAAGTAAGCTCTGAGAATGTCTCCAATAAGTCGTTAACTTGCATTGTCGAACGAGTGTTCATGTTGTCAAGTAATTGCGTCAGTCTTTCTTTGGTCTTTGTTAGATGGTTTGCATTCTCTTTCACAGAGAAATGTTTCGTCATTCTTTGTCCGTTTTTCATTTAGGATAAAAATTCCTTTCATGATTGTGTTCAATATCGCAATAAAATTTGTGTTAGACAATGTCGCTGCCCCTACTGTGTTATTAGCTGATTGGTGCAAACCCAAATTTGGTTCTGAATTTGATCTCTCAGAAGTTGATGGAAAGGAAATGAAATTATTTTCTGTCAGAATCTCATTTTGTATTTGGTTATTCATGGTGTTGTCACACATGTCAGTATTGGTGTATGTGTATCAATATTCACATTATCTAATTGTTGTTACATGTTGGATAGTTTTCTGGTTTTGACCATAATGAAAAATGCGAAAGAAAATAACTAAATTCGTAAGTGTGAAAAACAAGTGTATAATTCCTATAATAAAGTCACTGATCCTGTTAATAAGAATAAATGAAAGCAAATCTTTGCAGCAAAATTTCAATCTTGTTGGCTTATCGCATGTTATATGCAATGAAATGGAATACAGACATTTTATGTATTGAAAAGAACCTGTTGTTTAAGCTGATAACTATTGTCGTACTTTCGATACACTTGGGCATTGTCAGGAAATGAAATAAAATGAAATGAATCTGAATTTGGAACGAATTTAACACTGAATTTAAAGATAGATTGTGCACACTGTAAATTAAATGCAAATGCGAATATGCTGTGTCTTACTGTAATCTGGAATTTGGATCCATAGATTGCAGTTTTGGCCAGGTCTTGATTGTTTTCCAAATAATGTTTGGTAATTGTTCCTCCAGTTGGTGAACATTGTCGTGGAAAAGACAACAGTTGGTATAATACATAATAACAAGCTCCTAACATGCAGTCGCCAATATAAATAACATAAATAACAATATTAATAACTTGCTTCTGCATGTGAGGATAAGAATATAGATCAGATAATCAATAACATTGAAAGTAATAAGATTGAACAATATTATTTCCTCACACATTGTCCAGCATGTGAACCATGGCGTTGGTGGCTGAGGTCATATGCTTGCTAAGTATTTTTTGCATTGCTGTGTGAAATATCGCACTTTTTGCAGTAAAATTGCCTCTATAATTTTCCATCAGATTGCATAAAAACCATTATCTTGCAAGGTGGCTTTTCTGTAAAGTATACCACAAGGTGAAGTCTCTGGGACCCCTATGAGTGAACTGAGATTTACGGCATAAATGGTTTGAGATTTTTAATTTATTCTATACAACATTTATTTTTACAATTATTTAATCATTGTTTACATGCTTCTAGTTCATTTTATTGCACTAAACAAATCCTTCTGTGTCTCACTATTAGAGTACTGAATTTTACATTCTGAAAAATTATACAATCTCTGTAGCAGATATATTTTCAAATAAAACTATATTCCAGAGTTTAAATTTGCACATAAAATTTCTGCCCAGTAGGTACAAAACGAAAGTTTGTCAGACTGACATTAATTGCTGAGACCTACATTTTTTCTTATCATCAGTCAGAACACATTCGATTTTAACATAAACTTGAAGTACTCCATTGAAAAGACAGACAAATCCCTATCACAACTTTCCTAAAGCTCTTCCTCTGAATGATTCTCTCGTTCGCTAGCAGAACTGTGATCACTGGCTAATGTAAAATCGTCGTCTTTTTCGTTTATTTCTAAATCTGTATCACTTACATCTTCCTCCATAGTCAGACTAACAATTTCATAAAACTTGGAAAACTTAAAAATGACACATTTTTGCCAACACATTTTGAGCTATACAGTACTGTACTGAAGAAAACAGGTACGTATTTTGTGAGGTGCCATCTAGGAGACTCCAACACATATCAATAGGATGTGTCAACAATAAGCACAGAAGGTGATAATGCAACAGACAAGAAAACATCTATGCTTGGCAATTTAAGGAGGGTAGTGGTAGTATAGAAGCATTCCACCACAACTGACGAGTTCGGAAACTTTCGAGTGGTCTGAGAGACCATACCTCTTGAATTAAGGGTTAAAACTACTAAATTGAAAATAAGACATAGAAATTAATAAGAGACATATTCGTGAAATCACATAAATACATGAATTATGAAGAGACACTTACATATAAATAATAATTGTTGGTTGGCAGTATATTAATGTAAATGAGTACATTGATGTGCCTCTTTAAATCTGCCTATGTTCAGTATATAACAAAATGTCTGGAGTTAGGGAGCAATAATAAAATGCATCTGTAGAGAAAGAGATTATCTCACCACTCTTGGTAGCATGAGAGGAGAAAAATCTATAATACAATACTAAAACATTTGCTGTTTTTTCACCGCAGCTACATATTGTTAATCAACAGCGCTTCATATCCTGTATTTGACAGTGTGAAAAAATTATGTTATCGCTTTTGCATCCAGATGAGCCCTTAAAACAATTCAATTAGTAAAAGGGTGAACGGCATTTCAGATTATGATGCAAAAATTTTGACACTAAAAGGTTTTTGTAGTCTAACAAATATTATATATAATTACAAACTAGATAGAAAAGCTAATCCATTGGCAATAGAGAGTTTTTCAAACCTCGTTGAGGAACAAGAGTGGCAGGATGTTTATAGTGCTGATAACATGAATGACAATTACAGTGCTTTCCTTAACACATTTCTCATGCTTTTTGAAAGTTGCTTTCCTTTAGGACGTTTTAAGCAGGGTACTAGCAGTAAAAGGCAGCCTGGGTGGCTGACTAGTGGGATAAGGATAACATATAGAAGAAAATGGGAATTGTATCAAAATGTTAGAAGTAGTCACAACTGAGCTACAGTAGCCCATTACAGACGGTATTGTGAGGTACTTAAAAATGTTATTAGGAATGCGAAGAGTATGTGGTAAACATGTAGAAAGACCAATTCACAGGATAAAATTAAAACCTTATGGTCAGTCATGAAGGAAGTGTCTGATCAGCAGGACAAGGTCAGAGATATAAAGTCAGTTCATAGTAAAAATACTTATGTTAGTGACAAGTCAGTGTATAACAACACTTTCTGAGCATTGCTGGTGAATTAAATAAAGACTTAGACTCTACAGGGAATCACATAACTCTCTTGGAAAATGCCTTTCCAAGGCTGACGTCTGAAATACTCCTCTGCAATACTGACAATGGGCAGATTGAGTAAATAATTAAATCACAGGAAACTAAGGACTGTCATCGATATATACTAAAATGTTGTGCCGCACATATTAGCCCTGTACTTAGCCATATTTGTAATTTTTCCTTTAAGAATGGTCAGTTTCCTTAATGATTAAAGTACACAGTAGTAAAGTCACTTTTTAAAAGAGACAAAGGGATAATATAGACAATTTTAGACCTATATCTATTCCATCAGTGTTTGATAAATTTATTCAGAAGGCTGTGTGAAAGGATAATCGATCAGTTTATTTCACATAATATGGTATCAATTGTACAGTTTGGTTTTAGAAGTGGTACAACTACTGAAAGTGCTATGTAATCTTTTCTCTGTAAGGTACTGGATGGATTAAACAAAAGGTTTCGTATGCTAGGCTTCTTTTTTTATTTAACTAACGCTTTTGATTGTGTTGATCGCAAAATATTGCTCCAGAAGTTGGGCCATTATGGAATACAGGAAGCAGCTCACAACTGGTTCGTCTCTTACTTTAATAACAGACAGTAAAACGTCATTCTACACTGTGTTGAGAATGGCTATGATGTGGGGTCTGAGTGGCACACAGTTAAATAGGGGGGAGGGGGGAACAGGGATCAGCGCTGAGGCAACAACACCTGTTCCTTATTCACATAAATGATTAACACTCTAGTATTACAGGTGATTCTAAAATATGTGCTGTTGACATAAGCTTGATTGCAAAGAAAGTTGTGTGCAGTGTTGGCACTGTTTCAAATAGTGCAGATCTTGACGTAAGTTCATGGCCTGTAGAAAATAAACTAACGCTAAATCACAGTAAGACTCAGTTTTTACAGATTCTAACACACAATTCAACAATACTCGACATTTCAATTTCACAGCATGGGCATATGATTAGAGAAAATGAACAGTTCGAATATCTAGGTGTTCAGATAGGTAGTAAACTGTCATGGGAAGCCCACATTCAGGATCTTATTCAAAGACTTAATGCCATCATTTTTACTATATGAACAACATCTGAAGTCACTGATAGTTTGACATGAAAATTAGTTGCTTTGCTTATTTTCGTTTGCTTATGATCTACGTTATTGTATTTTGGGGTAACTCTTCCCATTCTCAAAGGATGTTTCCGGTTCAGATACAAGAGGTTTGGGCAACATGTGGTGTAAGTTCGCTACCCTCTTGTCGAGTGGGTATTCTGACATTGGCCTCTCAATATATATATTCCTTATATCGTTTCTTGTTAACGATATCAGCTGATTCCCAAGAATCAGCAACTTTCATCTAGTTAATACTAGGCAGAAATCCAATCTGCATTTGGACTGCTCTTCCTTGACTCTTAAGAAGAAAAGTGTGCATCCATTTTCAATAAGCCATCTCAAGAATACAAAAATCTTAGCAGTAATCCACGTGCTTTCAAATCGAAACTGAAGAGTTTCTTCATTGGTCACTCCTATTCTGTCGAGGAGTTCCTTGAAAAATTAATCTGACTCCTGTATTATATTGTTGATTGCATTTACATAAACTTTTGGCTTTCCTTTTTTGGGTACATAAACATTTTATTTTGTCTGTTATTACTTTTATGTTGTTATTTCATGTACTGACACGTTTCATGACTTTGGAGATTTGGACCCATGGAACTATACATATAAAATAAAAAATAAAACGCAGGTGATGGCTCTTCTAGTAAACAAGATGGAGAGCATGACATGTGCGAAACAAGTTTTTTCGCCAGAGAGGACAGAGTGATCCAACAACACACGGCTGAGTGGAATCTAGAAGCTAAGCTGGTTGCCAAGGATAAGTTAGCCATGTTAAAACAGTACCATAATTTAACAATAGGAGGCTGCCAGTGAATAGGCCACACTTATAAGAGAATCAAAATATTTTACATGTAGGAAGTTATGAAAGTTGACATTGCAGATTACATTCGTTGTTGCAAAATTTGTCATAAAAATAAGCTGACAGGAAGCCGTACAAAGATGCCCTTAACAACCATACCACAACTCGTTTTTGAGAGGTATAATACAGACATTGTTAGCCCAGTGAATCAGATGCAACAAGGCAATTAATCGATTTAACTTCCTAAGAATCACTAAAGAAATTTGTTGTAGCTGAACCTACTTAGAAGCGAGATGTAGATAAAATAGCAATTTGTAAAAAGATACTATTAAAATTTGGAATACCCTCAATATTGGCAAGTGATATGGGGAGTAATGTTGTTTGTGATACAATGAAAAGGGTATGCAAATTAATATATATTGATACAATTCAGAGCACAGCTTATTGCCCTCAGATGAATGAATCACTTGAAAAAGCTCCTAGAAACCGTATAGAAATATTCGGACAATATGTAAATCTTGCTCAAATGGACTGTCATACCTGGATCCCCTATGCCACTTTTATATACAACTCCTCCTAACTTGACAGGATAAATCACCCATGAATTATTCTTTGAAAGACAGTACAATATTCCCAACATTTTTCAAATAGATCCTGAAAAAGTCTTATAAATTATAATGACTATGTTACAGAGTTGAAAAAATGAATGTAATGTCTACTTCAGGACGACAGAGAACGTAATTTACAATGTAAACAAAGGAGCTGAGAACAAAATGACAAAATACAAAATCCCAAATACTTCATGGGGAAATGCTCACGAAAATGACCAAAAGTTTGAAAAACGTATTCTTGGCCTGTAGAAAAGTGCATTTCATGCTGATTTCAAAAATGTGTAGTTTATGGGCATTATCATTTTCCATTCGTTCTAAAATTGAGGTTGCATGTAATGTTGTACAGGGGCCACGCCCATCTGTCAGTTTGAAGTGCATCAGAATATGTAATGCATATTTTGTTCTTCCGTTTTTTCCATCGTTAGTTACAGATCGTTAACACAGGTGTATTCTAGAAGGCACTGACTCCCAGAACCAAAGTACAGGCATGTCTAGAAGGCTATGGTTCGAATGTAATCAAGATCTGAGAATATATGAATTTGGAATTAGATACGTGTGTGGTTTTGTAGTTATTGGGTGTTGTTTTGATTCTGTGTGTGTGTTTTATGTGCTACAAATGCAGAGAGTAAAGAAATTTAGTCCCAAACAAAAGTTTTGCGGCAACCAGTTCCAAACACAACCGAATAACACACATAAATTGCTTCAAAGTTCGCCCACAGAAACTATGTCTACAGGCAGAGCTTGTAGACGTAAACTTTCGCTTTCTGAATATAATAAGAACAACCCTAGTAGTATTGTGAGGAGGGATAACGACAGAAATGTTATTGTGAATCTAAATCTGTGAAGAGTGCTGTGAAATGTAAGTACTGCAGTTGTGAAGATAGTATTGACGTTTCTGAGGACATTTCAGCAAGGAATAGTCTTTCATGTCGGTTAGTGATTGCCTGCAACTCGTGTAAAATACACAGTGATACTATGACATTGCCAGTAACTGATAGTCGGCATTACAGTGTAAGTATTCAGCTTGCTTATGCAATGCGATATATTGGAAGGGGAAGGAGAGCTTTCCAGACTTTTTGTGCAGTAATGGATTTGCCTCAACCTCCACTGAGGTTTGACAGATACACTAAATTAATACATAATGCTTTATGCAGTGTAAGTGAACATTCAGTGAAAAGAGCAGCAGAAGTATCAGTAGGCTTGTCTGAGAATACCAGACACTGTAGCAGCACTTGATGGATCTTGGCAGAAGAGAGGTTATACTTCTCTGAATGGGTTTGTAACTGCCATATTTATTGAAGCTGGTAAGATACTCGATTATGAATGTCTAACAAAGCACTGCCAGGGTTGTTCAAGTAAATTTATTGGCAGCCATGTTCCTCAGAGCCGGACGGTCTTGCGACTTGGTCGCTCGTTTTCGGAAAAACTTAGAATTCTTGGACAGCCTACGAGGCCAGCGGTTGACACAGGGATGCTGCACGGCAGAAGTCGGCGCCTACATCATCAGGACGCTGCCTACCGACGATGTGCTGCAGATTTCAGTACTGGTACAGTATTTTGCGGCTCCGGCATTGTAGGACTTTATCAATTTTATACTGAATCCCTCAGCAGCACGCGTGCTCGCTTTGCTACAAGTCCATCTTGCTTGTTTCTCCATGTGATCCCATTTGAGCTCTCACTACTATCTGCGATATTGCTATATAGTTGGGAGGTTAATACTTGATTCATTAGGACCTCGAGTCATTATCGTCAATTGTTTGCATCACAGAGAGTAGGAGCCCCTTGTTCTCGAGCCAACTCTTATTCTCATAATATTTCAGTATACCCTGTCCTTTAACCCACTGTTTGTATCGATAATCATGTACATTTGTGTTCCGATGTATAATAAATCTCATTGTAATATTTAATCTGCATATCATTTCGAAGGTATATGCAGAATCTAATTTATTGTTGTTTATTGTGATAAAGTTATATTTTTTTGTGAGTAGATTACGGTTTTTGTTAAATTATTGTGAGTGTGCACTCCTTATTTTACCAACTAGCAGGGTCCATCATCATTTTCTTCCGTTACCATTGCGCACATAATCGATTAGGTAGTATGTAAGGATGGGGTCGAATGCATCTCCAGTTCTCATGCAAAATTCGTCTGAATTAAAGAGGTACAAACTCTTCTCCACCCTGGCACATTGCATGGTCTCTCTCACAACGCAAATGAAAGTATATGGGAGAGAATACCCAAAACTATATTTGTTGGGCTTTCAGTGTTGAGGATTGCTGTAATGGATGCAATAATAATATTCAATGGTGGTACAATTTCAAGGATCAATGTTATGAAGAAATTGAAGATGCAGATGCGAAGGAATATGGCTTCAGCTATAACTGTTATTGATAAGTGACAGGTAACCGAAACGGGGACAGCTACAGAAGCTGCTACCAAGGAGTCAAGGATAAAGGAGAGAATGAAGAGAAAGAGTATGGAGGATAAGGAAACAGGAGAACACCCGGGGTATGTAGCTTGAATGTTCTAGACCAGCACAGTGGTAAGTTAATAAACTTGTAAATCTTCTTGTAAATCTCCTAAATGACTGTTATTAAACTCACAAAAAGTGGTACAGACATTTAGAATGACCTCCTCTACCTCTCTTGCCTACTATTTCCTCAAAAATTTATAATATGATGATGATGTTGGTGATATTTGAGCTACATTTTTAAATACTTTTGCTATAGTAAGATAAATTACTTGCCTTTTTTACAGATCAGCATCAGGGAAGGAAATTGGAGACATAAGACACGTATGTGAATGCTGTACACTGACTCCATTTCCAAGCTGTGCAGTCAGTGGTTCCAAAAAAAATGATACTGCAGTGAAATAGTGTTCCGTTTTTTATACTATTATAAATATTGTTGACAGTACCAAAATGTAATAAATATATCAATGATTTTTGGGAAATACTTTGACTAATGACCCTAATTGTGTGTAGGAATTTTGAGCTATGTGTCATTTATCGATCAGTTGCAATATGAGGGTGAAGATAATGCTAAAAATGTCCCTTAAACCAGGGGCAAGGTGTTATTACATGATGAGAGTGTATATCGACAACGTTCAAAAATTAGATAGCCAGTGGCATGGACCCTAAAAGTAGTAGAAGTGAAAGGGCCTAACACTGTAGCACATGTAAAAGGACGAAAATACATGAGAGTACACCCAACTAGACCGAAAGGATTTTTCTAATTCCAGGGATAGGAGAAATGACAAACAGTGGGAACCCCCACAGCACTGCTCACTGTGAAAACAGTATTACGCGAACTTAACCCTGGGTTACAGCTCACTCACTTCAAATTTTCATCAGACTTGTACTACGATGATATGGGTAAAGATTGCATATACAGTGTGACATGGAGACTAGTAAGTTATGTCAATTTACAGGAACAAACGGAAGTATTGTCAGAATCAGCAGTAAACTACTGTCAAAAACGATTATCATTAATAAATATGAGCACAATAGATAGTACTGTAGTTCATCATGCACTAACATGGCATATAGAAAAAATGAGAAAGCACAAATTTTAATAGTACAACTGACAAGGTATGAAAGAAGTGTGAAAAGAGGAGTCTTAAATTTCGTAGATGAAGTTAGTAAAGTATTATTTGGTACTGGATGAAGGTGATGTCTTACATTTTAAAGAAATCTGTGTTTTGGAAGAACACCAGAGGGAGCTATTGTCTTTAAGCAAAGAACAAGTCAGCATAGTAAAGGCAACATTAACAAACTCTAAACATATGATAAGTTCGATCTAGAGAAATGAAAAGATATTAACCCAGGGAACCGCTCATAGCTGTTAAACTAATTATGACAAATGAACAGTTGATCCCATTATATCAATATACAACGAATTGAAGTCTGGATATGGTTTACTGATCAGTGGTATAGTAAATGCACAAAAGGATATCCTGGAATTCTAGTTGATTAATCCCATACAAGTTGTAAAGTACTTGGAATTAATCAAGGAAGATATAAAAAAAATAATTTCCAATAGCATTAACAGGGCATAGTGGTTACCAGTTATTAAAGATAATTAACCTTGATGTTTATGTGTTAAATATTCCCTTAGTGGATAGTAATTCGCTAAATTTATGTAAAGTCTGGCAATTACCATTTGAGGTAGATGTAAAAATAAATTTGTTTACATATATAGCCCATGAAAAAACTTTTCCTTTGATAGATGATGCAAAGAGACAACATGCTAAATTAAGCTATGATCAGTTGGTATATAAAAATGTAAAACAAAAGTATAGATTACGCAAACAAACATTTACATTTTATTCATATATGACCATGAAATACGTGAAGCTAGAATTTTGCAACCAATAAGAGACATACCACAAGATTGTATTCAAAAATTAAAGTCCTTAAAAGAAAGCTTATGGACCCAAATTCGTAATAATTAGTGCATATTTGTGGCTCCAAAAGACAAATGCCTCGCTATTATTTGTTCTTGTAATACACCATATGACATTATGATAAAAAGAACAGATAAATTACAATTTATAGGAAAATGTCATGGGTATGATGTGATAATATTAATACAGTCCAAACATATAGTAAGAACAAATCCATATAAGAATTATATTCTATCAGATTTGATTTTGGACATTAATTGGTGTGTTGAAGACAAAGATAAGAAAAATATAACTGTATTTATCTTAAACTTACCTGTAGATATGTAGTAAGACAGCTCAATGATCTAAAACCTGCTGGTCATAAACTGGATGCCTTGCAGAATTAAATAACATACCAATAGAGAACCACCTTTAGTGGGTTTTCAATAAATGTTTTTTTCAATTTGGGGATAATGTGGCTCCACTATACTAATATTAATTGCAACATGTAAGTATTGCGAATGTTGTAGAGATTATTTCAGCTTTTTGTTTAAACATTGATTGATAACTGTTGTGGTTAGATTTGTGCCAAGAATATTGTAGTAACTCAATACTCTGATCGAACTCTAGTAAGATACCAACCAACCCAAAGAAATGTAGAGAGTAGTGCATTAGTTATTGAAAGAGAACTAGTGCCAATACGATATGAATCAAAACGAATGATACAGTATTAACTGAAAGTACTAGATTACCAATTAAGAATGAGGGAGAGAAAATCCATTTTGTGTAATAACACGAACTAATAAAAGACGAAGATATAAAAGCCATTGTATAGACATTTAATAAAGTTTATGAGTAAAACTCAAAACTGTAAAATATTCTTGTCAATTTCTAAAAATATGAACCAGTAAGCATAGAAGCAAAGGGATGAGAAAATGTGCTACAAACTACATAAGTGTATAAAATAGTGTGTGTCAAGGGTAAAATAATAGTAATGATGCGATTAAAATGTAAATTGATAAAAAATTTTAAAATGTACAAGTATGTACAATTTAACGTATATGAAATATGGAACAAAAGGTTAAGAGGTTTGGAACATGAAGAAATTATGTAACTCTGGAGAGAGAGAGACTGCTCATGAGGAGCATAAGTGCTGTGAATGTAGTAAAAGGGGTACAGTAATGTTGCCACAAAGTTACATTACATTAACTAAAATGGGCTTAGATCCATTAGCTGTGCCATTGTGGAATGTCATGTTTCTTCCACACATGCTTAGTAGAGCTTTTGCTACATGTCAGTGTATTCAGGTATCTTAAGTCTTTATTGAATCTTCATTCATTTCTGCCTTCTCACTGATTTTCCTAGCCTACAAACCTTTCAGCTCTTCAGCTCCAAAATTTATCAGAGAACTCTGAGTGACCACTTCCTCATTCAGGTTTGCTATCAATTATCAAATTACAATCGTCCTTTTTAGTTCTTACAATATACTACAATTCCACCATACATTATTCCACTAACTGTAGTTACAGCTGACCTTTCGCTAATAGAAGTATCTAATCTGTACATTTTCCCCTTAGTAGCTAGTAGGACATCTGTATCTGCTTCATGCTTGCAGTCTAAATCCTTATGACCTTATGCTTTTTACAAGCTCCATCAAATGGAGTATGTTTATCTCATCTAACCAATGTTTCTTCTAGTTTAGAACAAACAATACAATAATTATACGAGGGCTATCCACAAAGTACATTACGTTTTGGAATTAAAAATAAATAAAGTATTGGAAATTTTTTTTATTATATACAGATGAAAACCACACTTAAATACTACTTTTCTACATAGTTGCCATTTAAATTAAGGCACTTATCGTAGCGATGGACGAGCTTGGAAATTCCTTCGTCGTAAAATTCGGCCGCTTGCGCCTTCAACCACGTGGCGACTGTCTTTTGGGACAGAAAAGGTGTGATTTTTGTGGATTTCCTGGAAAGAGGCACTACAATAAACTCACAAAGGTATTGCCAAACTCTGCACAACCTCAGAAGAGCAATGCAAAACAAGCGCAGGGGAAAGTTGGGCTCAAAGATCTTGCTGATTCACGACAACGCCCGGGCCCACACGGCAAATGCCACTCGTGAAGTTCTCGAATCTTTTAAGTGGGAGTTGTTTCCTCATCTGCCGTACAGTCCCGACCTGGCACCGAGCGACATCCACTTATTCCCAGCAATGAATAAGTGGTTGGCTATGCAGCGTTTTGATGACGACACACAGCTTCGAGAAGAGGTAACCACGTGGTTGAAGGCGCAGGCGGCCGAATTTAACGACGAAGGAATTTCCAAGCTTGTCCATTGCTACGATAAGTGCCTTAATTTAAATGGCAACTATGTAGAAAAGTAGTATTTAAGTCTGGCTTTCATCTGTATATAATAAAAAAAAATTCCAATACTTTATTTATTTTTAATTCCAAAACGTAATGTACTTTGTAGATAGCCCTCATATTGAGATATCTTTACGGCAACAAGAACATGAGTTAACAAACAATTTGCTAATCCCTTACTATGTTTCTCTGGCTTCCATTACATGATGCTTAATTATTTAAGAAACTTATGAACATGAAATATTTTTAGGTTTAATGAAACTAATAACAATACTTTCAACAATTTAAATTCTGTGTGCATTTTCACATTGACAGTTACTATTTCCAGCCATTTGTTCTCTGTGAATCATCACTAGTCTTTTTAATAATTTTCTAATGCTAACCATCCCAAAATATCAGAAGTTGATTTTATTCTTATTGCTTTTGGGGAATGGCTTCCAACAATTTATTTACGAAATATTTTTATATATTGCCTTCAATAGATTTAAATCTGTTTTACTTATTGGCAGAATATGCTGCACATAGATCAAGTAATATGCTTATATACTTCCACCAATCAAAAGTACTAAATTTTACATTGAAGTGGACTATAGTGCATCAATCTATCAATGCCTTCATAAGTTACTTCATCCATTGTTATTTTATCTCCATTGAATTCTGTCGATAAGTTACCAATATATTGAAAAATACCATCCGCTATTAATCCAAACAACACACCTGTACTGTTTAGGTATTTTCATATTTACTCACTCATATTTACATTTTTAATTTTTATTTTTTTATCTGTTGTCTTTTTACATTCAACCTGTTCTTTACAGTTCTTCATCAGATCCGGTACTTATCATTCACTTACTGTATCATCATTTTGATATATTGATTGATCTACAGAGGATGGATTTCTATTGAATGGTACAAGGTGTGTATGAGATTCTTATATAGCCTTAAACATATTTTCATCTAATCTTATAACTTTTTCGTTTAAATGCTCAGATTCCAACAAATGCAGGCTAATATTTTTTGTTTCTCATAGTCTGTTCTTGGTTATTTTTTCTGTGTATGGAAAGCTTCTTTTAGCTTTCCTTTTTTCTGCCTAACTCTCCTTGATTTTTTTACAACCTATTAATACAACTTTTAGGAAAAATATGAATAATGTTCAATATTTATGATTACCATTTAACTTTTACATTGGGATAAAACGATTATTTTCTTGTAAGTCCATTGTAACAAAAACAAATTCATCATTCCAACAATTACTACAAATTTTTTAAGAAATCAAATTTTAAATATCCATCTACAGACATATGCAAATTATGATTTAAATTCATATCATCCTGTCAAAAGATGTTCTATAAAATAATTTTTCCTCTGACTTTTTTGTAACCTAAAAAATAGAGATAGAAACAACACACTCTTTTCTGACTTCCTCTAGTAAACTACTCACTAACTGCATTGTGGTATTAAAAATGAAATCATCAAATAAAACAACTGAATTATCTTTCCATTCATCTAATGGAATAACTTCATATTTATTTTCAGTGAACATGGTTAATTTACTATACAGTTGATCTTCAAATTTATTTCACTTCTCTTAAAATTTTTGATATATAGTTTGATATAAACTTTGATAAAAACACAAAGTGATTTTTTTCTAGTTTAACCATACTAGAACTAAAACAGAGTTTTAATAATTAGAAATTTTTCCACTTCTATGGTGTACTATAATTCACTTCCAACTGAATTAGATAATAATTTAGCATGTTTTTATTTAATTTTATTTTCCTTTAGCCCAGTATTTGGTTCCTGAATTGTTTTATCCATTTACTTATTAGAAATTGTTTACATTGTAAATGAGTAGACTACTTCTCTTAATATGAGACTTAAGTTCTGAAAAAAACGATTGAATGTCCCACTAAGAAATGAATTTGAACAATTTACATGGGCTAGAATTAATTTCTCATGTCTTATTCCAACTATACATTTCAAAATTATAAACAATATTGCAATGGAGAGGCTATTGTTACCTGTGAAGTTCAATACAGTTTAAAAATCTAGAAAATGTTATTCATACAAAGAAATGTAATACGTGAATGCAGAGGTACTTCTAAATATTAGTATTATTGAGAGAGATGTTAAAATACAAGAAAGAAGTATGAAGAACCAGATCCATTAGAAATGCTTGGAGGATTCTTTACAGGTTATGAAGAAACGTTGTGTTCAATAACTTTTAATAAATATTTTATATAGTTCAACTACAGCAGATAAATAAGCAATTGAGACTGAAATTCTTGGAAAACTTGCAAATAGTATAACATAGCTTTAAGAAGTACAGAAATTTGTGTTCCAATACTAAACTAACGTCCAGAACATGTATTTGAATAGAAACCAGAAACACAAAATGTCTGTTTGTACCCTTCTTTTCCATGATTTACAAAAATATTTTACAAGATTAAGTGATAGAAATAATTTTGAATTAGATGCAACAAATTGCTATAGTTCAATATGTCTTGGCATGTCTCACTTCGGATTTGTAGAATAGAATAACCATCTTAGTGGGTTCACAGTTTGACCATCTTCCACTTCAGGATATTTGTATAAGGAGTAGTTCTAATGATATTTTCCCACAAAAGTGTCAAAATTGAATCTGCCACATACGTGTCTGAAGGCATATGATTCGTTTAATGATATCAAACAAATCACCAACTGAAAGGAGACATTGATGTGAATCCATGCAATTTTATTCTGAATTATCCGGTTTATGTCATAAATATAACTTACAGGAAGAATATTTAGCACCTTAGAAAACATCTAAGAAACTATATATTGTATTTAACGATAAGACACCCAAAAACACTTTAGGTTTTATAGTCACCTATAAGACAGAAATTTTAATTAAGCATAGGATACTTACTACACATTATAAAATGGATAAATGACTTGTTCAACTTCTTGTGAAGTACTTTGAGACAGATATATATGCTAAGCATGATATTTTTTCTGTTTTAAAATGTTAACTCTTTTTATTATTTAGATATTTTTTAAAATATCTGCTTATACACACAATGGTAACAATTTGAAATTTTGAAATTAGCGTATATTTGGCTTATAAAGAAAGGAGGCATGCATTACTTTCATCTAGCGTTTTTGGAGGTAGAATAGTTGTTCAAAAATGTAGTCAGAATTGAATTATTTCCAAAAATAAGAATGCTCTTAAAAATTAAATATTTGGTGCACCTAAACATACGCAAGTGAACTAGCATGTCAACTGAAGTCTTTCTGTGGTCAAAAGTGTTGAGCGAATTACCTTCAACTGAACTACCTTGAATTTAAATTGCGTTATCTGTGAACGGTAGTGACACACAACATCACATAATAACCTAAAAATTAAGATTTAGTTCTTCATTTTCAATTTTCTCTCAATATATATCGTATTCAATGTTGAGATGTATCCTGTTTCTGGATTAACCATATGAATGATATATCCTCCTATATTTCCTTTTGTCCCTTTTAGTAATAAATGAATTGTTCCTGAAATTTCTTAAAACAGTCTTGAAGAAGTCTTTTAAATCAGTATCATAAAATCTAAAACTTTTATAGTGCCAAAATCTGAGTGATAACTATACCAGTTATGAATAGTCATAGGTTGATACAAATATTGCTGTTCACTAGAGTGGCATGTTTGGAAAATCATTTCCATCGTCAATTATGTATAACTTATTGTTACCTTGTGCAGTTCTAGAACCTGTACTTATAACATTTTCCATGTTTCAGACAAATTAAGAGAGTGTTCTGTTAGAGGCTGTTTCTGTGTCACTCTGATATGCTGAAGGTCTGAGGCCTGAAACTGCTTGCAAATTTACATAAAGCATTTGAGTTTACTAAACTGTCTGAGCTTGAGATCAGGAAGAGGTGTCAACTTACTAATTCTGAGACTGCTGGAGCCAACTGTGGAAAGATATTTCATAGTATTTTCATTGACAAATATAAAGTTAGGGTACTTATTAAGAGTATATGTAAATGTGGTTAAAAGATGTTAAATCATATACCTGCTTTTATAACATGCAAATTTGTAAAGGATCTTGGGTCCATCCATGAAATTGAATTATCTTGATGTGTTAACTGGTCTAGTTTCCTTTTTTCATTTTACTTTGTACATATTTGGTAACATTCGTTGTGTTTTTATAAATTAGTGGATATTAGTATTATTTTTGTAGCCTGTATTTTAGTTCAGATTCATTCAGAAAATAGCTTGTTAATGTCTCAATTTTCATTTATTTTTAAACATATTTTAATATTTTTCTTCAATTTGTGATTATTTCATTCAGACATGTTTCAGTATCTTCAGGTTTTCAAAAATTGTGTGATTTTGAAGAAAAATGAGGATGTTAACACAATTCTGTAAGAAAATTAGAAAAAGTCGACAGTAGTTCAAAAGCCCAATAATAAATCTTCTTCTATCTGATTCATAATATATTGACATCTAGAAGCTTGCAGCTTTACTACCCAAATAGACTGCAGTCTGAGTTGTCAAGCGACCTATCAAAATTTGCTCCCCATAAAGTGGTCCATCAAGATGTTTACGTTTGATTTCTAACACCTACATATCTCAAATGCACACTATGTAGTAGGTTTTAACCATATATTTCATTTTTTAAAGAAATTTTACTTTTCATATGAAACATTTTTTAGCAGTTTGTAAAGTTTCTGTCGATATAAATTGGTATATCTTCCCAGTATTCACATGTCTTTGACACTGCAATTTACACAACAATTTAATTAACTTTTAATAGTTCTGATGCTGGTTTCTTTAAGGGATGCAAGAAAGATAAGGTTTCTTATCTTCTATACTAATAATACAACTGTAAAACTGTCGAGTGTGTTTGTCTGTTTGCTTGAACATGCTAATCACCAAAACTACTAAACAAATTTTCATAGGCTTTTCACGTATAACTTGACAAGTTTGGAGTAACGTATAAGCCTAATTGCATCAAAATCGGATTTCAGAAAAAAAATGTCGGAATACAATGCAACTCAGGGAAACATATTCACTCTTTGAAGAAGCTGTTTACTCTCTCATGTTTGAACTCTATCATATTTGTGAAAATGCTCTTATTGATTGATATGTGCAGGATGATAGGATATAAAGTCATGAATACAATACTTACACAATCATCAGTGTGTTTACTTCATATTTCCATGCTAATACTATTAAATGGGAAAGTAACTCTGTCTCTTACGTTTTCATAGCTAAACTTGTAAACCTGTTTTGATGAAATTTGGTATGGTGATATCTTGTACCATGAGGAAGGCATAGACCCCTTTAGAATAGTCGATACCTAAGAGTGTGAAATAGGAAATGGAACATCTGTCTTTTGCATCTGTGAACAGAAACTGTATTAAGAAGTTATTAAATCTGTTGCATAATGTCTATGTTGCTTGGTGTATAGTTACTTCAATAGCATGATTCATAGATGTTCCTCTGCTCAGCAGCAACACTGTGCATGCTGCTGAGTTGGTCATTGGGGCAGTTGTGTGGGGGAAGGGTTGACACTGCTTACTTACCCACCATCACTCATCATAACGTAGCTATTGATATACGAGTGGAGTCACAGGTCTATAATATACCTCTTGGCTCCTAGGAGAGTTAATATCAAGATATTCCAGTTTCAAAAAAAATCTTAGTATTGTGGTTGTATATTCTGTTCCTTCAACAAGTTCTGAGGCCTCAATGAATGGTCTTGTTTTATTTTCAGCACTAGTACTTCTTTTATGTATCATTAATATTCACTATTGGAAACAGCTTTTGGCCATTTCAGAGATGAACACATCAAAACTGCAAAAAACAGAGTGTACATAGAGAACTGTAACATTTTACTTACATAGTGCCTTTCAAATGACTGCTACATGACAAAATGATACATTACTCACATTTAGTGCCTTCCTACACGTCAATACTTAAAATATCACACAAGTATACATGTACATGATGCTGTCTGATATGTTCAATTTAACATGTGCTAAACCACAAAATGTGAATGCTACCTAGTTTTATAATTCAACTATCATTTATTTGGATCTATGCAAGTGAGGTGATACAACTCTGCATGTGCACTCTGATTTTGCAGTTTCACTATGTTCCATTTGATAAGGTCTGAAAGCTGACACTTCAATTGTGGATATCAAAAATAAATGGTTTCATTAATCAAACTTGACATGAAGCATTAAATTTGTCAAATAATGACCTGAAAACCCGTTGCAGTTAAAAAAACAGGGATTCTTTGTGGAACAATGCAGTGTTTGTCGTTGAAATTGTTCATCTGCAGACAATTCGCTATCTTAAAACCTAATCATACACTGCCATCTGAATTTGAACGCCACCAGTTCTTGGGTTGTCTTTGAAGATAGATTTGGAAAACTAAATTCCCTGCTTCAGCTCGGAACTCATGAGATAACAAATAGCCACTACCAGCCACACATAACCACAATTTGTTAGTAAAATTTCCTTCCATTGCTAGCAGACTGGTTTTCTATTTTGCTGTTCAGTTGATGCATAACAGGTTTATAGTTTCGTTCTGCCTGTGCTGGACTTCCAATAGTTGTGCTACTGAAGCCATCACTTCTTACTTAGAGACTTTTGGATGGAGATAAGGGGTGGGAATGATATTTGGCAGGGAGTTACACCATGATCTCCCTTCATAAGAGCTCATGATGTTTGGGAAATTTTAGAGTGTGGTTTCATTGAAAATAATCTACATCAAAAAGACCGAAAAAAAGATACAAGAGACGGTTTGTATCTTCCAGAGAGGTTTTTCAGATAAACTAGTTGAAGTATAAGGAAATGTAATGTATCTAGGAAAATGTAACAGCTGAGAGAAGCACATATGATAACCTCCTTAGCACATTCGAACTACATGTGTCCGATAGTTTTGATGTGATACCCTTGAAGAAGAAGAACGTTTTGCAGATGTAGAAGAATAAAAAGTGTAGTAGTCTAATGAAACCATTCAGAGCAGATAACAGCAAAATGAAGAGTCCTCCTGTGAGGTTGCAGTCTCGTTTGTGGGGCAGTTTAGCAGTTGCAGAAACAATTGTATTCAAGGTGCCAAGTCACAAGTTTTGTAAATCTTGTCTTAGCTAGGTCACAGAAAACCTACAGCGAATAAGCAAAGAATACTATGTGCTGATAGATGTGGGACCTGGAAACAGCCTAGTTAAAAAATAAATTACTGTGTGAAATGTAACCCAGACAAAACAGAAGCAGCTACTCCACAAAAATGTGAGTTTCACTTATGTCCAGCAGCACCACGACCAGCCCTAACAAAGGAAGACTTCAGAGATGGCCAACGGATTTGGCTCATATTTGGCAGGTCATTAGTGTACAGTCTGAAATTAAGAACTGTAAAACAGGTTCTTTTGAAGTGTGATGTGGCAGAGGGAGGAAATCACTTGATCTAACATCTGTAGAAGATGTGGTCATGGCATTGCAGGAGGGATTCAGCGGTGGTGTGTAAACATGCTCAGCACAGAGAATTGCTCAAATATTGGTTATGCCTGTGACCACAGAGTATAAAATGCTACAAAATATTCTGGATTAGTACCCATACAAAATCATCCATGTTTGGGAGTTGCTTTGTGCTGAACTGTCAGCAAGACAAACATACGTTCACTCTGGAATTTCTTGATCATATGGAAGTGTACAATAAATGGCTGTGGAACATTTTGTGAACAGGCAAAGCACATTTCCATCTCAAAGGATGTGCCAATAAGCAGAACTGCAGAATATAGGCACCGGAAAATCTGCACACACATGAACTGGTATCACTACATTTTGCAAAAGTGACTTTGTGGTGTGAGTTGGCAGCATCATTTATCATAAATCCAGAGTTTTTATAGGGAATGAATTGTGCAGGTCCTTTTACAAGTACTTCACAGGTAAATGCTATGAGAGTCTTTTGTACAACAACTTCATTCCAGCCCTTCAACTGTATGCATGTGTAGGTAGGATCACTTCTATGCCAGATGGCTCTCCTCTGCACATTGCACAGCCGGTGAAGTGACTGCTGCAGAGGCATTTAATTCGAAAATGCTAGAATTATCAGCCAACATTTCCCTACAACTGGCCATCCAGATTACCTGATCTTAATCCATGTGACTTCTGGCTGTGGGGTTATCTGAAAGATGTTGTATTCAGTGCTCCAATTGCGAATGCAGTTGAATTGCAGGCACGTACTGCAAAATGCATTCTGAGTGTGATGCCCAGGACACTCTGCTCTGTTGTGGGACATGCTATTTCCCTATTCAAAACTCTTGGCAGAAAACTGTGGACAGCATCTGAGAAGGGCCACAAGAAGACACAAATGAAAAGAGAAGAATTAACCATTCCAAAAGATAGAAGACTTGGAGGCAAAGTAGGTTAAGCCTACTAGGACTCCGCCAACCAGGGGTCGGGGGGCCCCTGTCGAAGCCCGGTTCGTTCGTTCATGGACAGCATATTGAACATGTCTTATGACAGTCTCGTGATAGTTAAAACAGATGTCATTTTGGTTTATATGCGGTTTTTGTCCACAGGATAGTTAAAAACCTGGGTAATTTTGCTTTTTAAGCGGTTTTTGGCCTCAAGATACTTAAAAAACTATTTTCACATCTGGTGTGTTTTAGACCCTGCTGTGGTGGATGGGTTTATGTCACAGTGCCACAACTGTTGACTGTCAAACATGTGCAGTGATGCACATTGAACACTACGGATGTGCAATGTGCAACTCAAAACATATAACCATTGTACTGCGATTCATCTGTTGTGTGTAATTGACCCCACTTACATTAAAACGCTTACAAAGCTATCCATTGGTTAAATCTTCATATATCTTTTTTGTTCCATAAGGTATCAGCTTGCATTAATGACATGCTGTTCAAATTTGCAGTCATTCAGAGCAATGGTTCACTTTCTACAGAGTTTTGAAATTAGAACTTTCGTTATGAACATCCTGTATATTTACAGCAAATTTTTATTTATTGATGTGAGAATATATCGCTAATATTTGTAAATATGTTCCCAGAACATTCTTAAGACAACATCAGCGTTCAATAGGCATGCCTCCATTATCTCCTGCTCCTCAACTTTTGAAGAGGATTAGTCAATGGCGCTTTATGACTGGATTATTTCAGTTGGTCTGACACTTGCAGATTTGTAATTGTTAGTTTTAGTCAAACATTATTGATCTACATTATAAATATTATTTCTGAATACCTTTCAGTTTCATTTTCTGATTTATTCATTTTGTTGAAAACTTACTAAATTTTAAAACATGAGAATACAATTTCATATCATGACTACTACAAACGATTGTACTAATGATGTCATGTACACTTTCTATATATCATGTTAATTATCTGTAAAAGTATGGAATGGAATATTATTAGCCATATAAGCTATGTCAAATTTTGTGTATTTTCTGTCACAGTTACTTCTTAGGATGTGACACATCTTCAGATTCACAGAAAGAGTTCCAAATAAAAGTGGCTGTTTTACAATGTTACATCCCATTCTTAAAAACAAATCTTCTTAAGTCCATAATGTTGTGAGAATGTGTGAATAGACTTCATAGAGGCCCCATCTGAACAGAAAGAGAGAAGATCAGTTAGCAGATCTAGTAGCATGGTGCATGCAGGGGGCCTCCATCCCAAAAAAGCAGAGCCCTGTGTTTTGGGATCAGATGACATTTTTTAGGCTAAATGCAGACAGGCAGTGTAATTCCAATTAACTATTTAGCAATAAAGGACAAAGATACATATTTCAGAGTGACTGAAAATAAAGTAAGTGACTTGTTACTTTACTCAGAAGATCTCTAAAATTGGAACTAAATTATTTTAATTTGTCTGTCTGAGAGCCACATTGGCACAGGGATAGAATATTGGCATAATTCTCTCCCACCTTCCCACCTATGCTCACTCCTTGCCTCTCTCTGTCCTCTCACATCTTTCTCTCTCTCTGTCTCTCTCTCTCTCTCTCTCTCTGTCTCTCTCTCTCTCTCTCTCTCTCTCTAGGCAGTATAAAGCCAGGAAATATTAAAGACACTAAAACATATACGAAAGTAAGCAATAGTAAAGAATGTTTTAAAAGAGCTGTAGTAGATTCAATAGATTTCTCAAAAATGAAACATCAATTGGGCAAAAGTAGCTTAATGACAATGCTGTTATATTCTGCATAACATGTTGTATAAAAGCTCAGTAGATGGTAAAAATTTGCCACACATATAGCAATCACTTTTCATCACATAAAACAGAGAGCAGATCCCCAACAAAACTGTGAACTGCCCTTTCACCAGCAAGCTAGAGGTACTACTCCAACATGTAGTGTCCCATCTAAAGGTAAATGAGAAGGCCTTAGTTTCTCTTTATTTTTAACCACATTTTCATCTTATAGCTTCAGGCAAAGATACTGAAGGTCGAGTTATTATGACTGATTTATTTCACTAACACATCTTATTCTGTCATCTTAAAAATTAAGATGGTGGCACTATTTTAAGGCATAGAAATTTGAATTACACACTGAAACAAATATAAGGCATTAGTTTCTCACCTTCCAGCAACAGAGTTTAAGAAAAATACAGAGAAAGTCTGTAGAACAGGACTCAAATTCATTAATTTATTTTACAAAAACAAACAAAAAAACTACAGTTCAGCTGTAGGTGACCTGGCTTCTGCAGATGTAGGTGCCACCACATGTGCATGTAATTCTGTTTCCAAAAAAACATGAAATCACTTAATATTAAACAAAACTATTTTTGTATAGACACTTCTAATCAAAGCATGGTCTAACTTCTTGCTATGGGGGCGCACTTCATCATGTAGCCTTATTTTACAATACTCAACGAGTACAGCTTCCTTTCAGTTGATGAATGTGATTGTCAAAGGGAGAACTTGTAACCTCCCAACAGAAAAAATATGTATAAAATGATATATATATATATATATATATATATATATATATATATATATATATATAACATTCACATTTAGTGTAAACTCCCAACAGTCTATAATACTGTAACCTCACAATAATAATGTGACAAACCTCCTAATAAAAAAATATGACTCATATATAACCTTTCAATAATTAACTGACTGTGAATCTAAACTGGTGTATTTGGATGTCAGCAGTGCTGCGCCATGGCCCTGAAAGATCATTCTGAAAAAATTGGAAATTTTTACCTCAATGAAGTCGCCGGATAACGCATATATATCTGCTCCTATAAGAAATTTTTCTGGCGCAGCACAGTGCAATGCTGGCCACTAGATTTGTCATGTATAAAAAGAAACAACTGATTTTTCTTTACAATAATCATGATGACCATGGATTGAAGAAGTCAGTAAATTCTTTAAATTCAGATGAATGATTGTCAAAAAGTTAATTTTATAAAAAAGATTATTATTAAATTATTTTTCTTAAAACATTTACATGGGACTTGATATAACAATAGTAAAAATTTATTGTAACAAATTAGATATGCACACGGCTGTTTTTACCTTATACTACATTGCTCAGGCACGACCGACCCAACCACCCGATGACAAGCTACCACCACTACTGCCCACACTGCCCCTACTGCAGCTGACACTGTTCTCTGGTCTGCGATTCTATTATAGCTTACATTTCGCAGGCAGCACATGAGCAATTCATCGAAATTACATCTGTTTGAGCGCGCTAGCAATAAATTCCTGTTTGGGCCTTGTTTATTCAACTGAAAGAACATCATTCCTTATGTCTATTGACCCATTTTGCACAAATAAACATGATCATTCGATATAACAGATAAGCCAATCCTGTTTTTTTTTTGTTTTTTTTTTTGTTCAAGATACCAGTACTAGAAATTTTAGGACATGGAGAAATTTGCCAAATGTGGCACTTCAGTCTTTTGATCAGTTTCCTAGCCAGATTCAAAGAGTATGAAACAGGATGAGGTATGTAAACATAGTCATTATTTATCACAATGATAGAGCAATTAGCATTAGTAGATGTAGCAGTCCGAATGTGTACCGAAAATTCCTTGGAAGTAGCTTCAGACTGTTGGATTGACAATGTGCTCCTCTATGACTTATCACAGCATTAAAAAACACTTCCTCCAGTACAAACGTCCTTCAAGGTGCAGATCTGCTTCTGACAGCATCATAAACAACTAAAGATAAACGTAAACTGTTGAGTGTATCTAGAAAATCTGTTCTTGTTGAGTGAACCAGATAAGTTCCCTCAGGAGATTCTTCTAACGTAAACTGGCAATCTTTTACTTTCTTTCAATACCTGCATCACTAACCAGACCTTATGGTTACAAATGGATTTCACTTCCTATAAAATTTTAACAAAACACCGTCAGAAAAGTAATGTTGCCTGCCAAACTGATATTTTGTGTTCCACTCTTGTGGAAACGTGTACTAAAAGACTAACAGTGCAACAAAAAAAAGTATTCAGCGAAGAATTGTAATTTTATTGCATTTAAACAGAACTGTCAATGCCTGATTTCAACTATGAACGAGAAAAACGGTAAGTGTCAACTCCACTCCACACAGTGCGTAATAAGAGAGACTCTGCGTTCTATCCCGCGTCACGTGACTTTGATGTTGGTTTCAATGTAACGAAGTCACTAGTAGTCATGTTAATCATGGTTTATGTGTGTATATGGCACGAGAGGTACTGTGGCTGCGCTTCTTTCAGCGATATACTTTGGCATTCTCGAAGGCAATGATAGATGTTTCTGCTGTCAAGGTATCGTTGTGACTGCAGACGAATTAAAGCAGAAGCTCTTTATACATTCTGCTGGTTCATTCATTGTAAATCTGGAACCATTGCTGCCTTTTATTTCTTTGAAAGTGACTTTCTGACAACTTCATACACATTATTTACATATCACTATGTAGTACAAATAGCACTTAAGAAGCTCCCAAAACGCTGAACAAGTGTGCTGGTTGTATGAAGTGTGTTCTAATTTGTCCAAAAAATTGCAAGTATGCTGTACTTTCTTTCTTTGAAAGTGAGAACCTGTCAAATACATACTAGTCATTTATGTAGCGACAGTACTGCGGAAAGTACTTAAGGATGAGGTCCCCTGCTAAATAAAGGCCCTGGTTGTGTGAAGAATGTTCTAATATGCACGAAAAATTACAATTCATTGCCAGGGAAGTAAACTTCTTATGCCAGGGAAGTAAACTTCTTCCTTTGCTCTTGAAAGTAACTGAAATAGCTAGAAAACACCAGCAGAATTGGCTGAGCGGTTCTTGGCGCTTCAGTCTGGAACCGCGCGGCCATTACGGTCGCAGGTTCGAATCCTGCCTCGGGAATGGATGTGTTTGATGTCCTTAAGTTAGTTAGGTTTAAGTAGTTCTAAGTTCTAGGGGACTGATGACCTCAGAATTTAAGTCCCATAGTTCTCAGAGCCACTTGAACCATTTGAACCAGCAGAATTATGCCTGCATCATTGCTACAATACATTTTGACTACATATGTACTTAATTGGAAGACGTTCTTGTTCGAAAAAGCAGTCTCATAAAGTATAGAGCTTGTAAATTTTCTTTTATATGTTATAGACAGCTGACAGTGAAACTAAGTAGCCTTTAATTTTTTTCTCACATGTGGCAGTCCTGTTTATGTTTGTTTTGTTTTGACAATGAGTGGTAGTTTGTTTTTACCAGACAATCAATATTTTTTGAATATTCACTCCCATTTCCTTGTTTAATGCTCAATTTTAAAATAATTGACAATGAAAAAAGTCACAAAAGCTGTCAGAAACATGAAGATGGATTTGAAAATTTTTCGGGATGGCAGGATGCGGACTAATAATACCTCCTCATCCCACCAATTGAGGTGGCGCAGTGGTTAGCACACTGGACTCGCATTCAGGAGGATGACGGTTCAATCCCGTCTCCAGCCATCCTGATTTAGGTTTTCCGTGATTTCCCTAAAATCGTTTCAGGCAAATGCCGGGATGGTTCCTTTGAAAGGGCACCGCCGATTTCCTTCCCCATCCTTCCCTAACCCGAGCTTGCGGTCCGTCTCTAATGACCTCGTTGTCGACGGGACGTTAAACACCACTAACCTAACCTAACCTCCTCATCCACTTTTATTGAAGTTACTCACTACACCGCAGTGGTGACAAGTTTTGTGTGACTGTGTTCTATCTCATACTTCTACTGAAACCTTTAAATGCTGATAACTCATTATTTGACATCCAATATCAATAAAGTGTATCTTTTAGAGAGATCCTCAGAGTGCTAGTATTTTGAAACAGCATTCATTTACAGGACATAAGTTATAAGTTGGTTGTAATATAAAACACACAAAATACGAGCTTGACGAAATCCAATATGGGCTCATGCAGTTGCTTCAGCCAAAATACATCTTTGGAAGTAGCACAGCAACAGTTCCTCTCGTGACGCAGATACAAATAAAGGGACGTATAATCTGTAACACTATGTTTGTAACGCAATTAAAAGGTAAAAAATTAAAAAAAACTGTAATATCAAAATTAGAATCAGAAAACAAATAGTGTAATTGTACATATCTGATAGTAAATATCAGTGTTAACTTCATCTGCAAACGATCTACTGTGGAGCCCATTAAACAGCTTCCTGGAGTTTTGTCATGCAAATACTTGTCATATTTGTTGATACAGAGTTAAGTTTCCTGTGGTTTCATGAAACAGTTCAGACTAATCTTGAGTTAACTGCTTCACTATGTTGGTGTAAATTTCTTTCCTTTTACAATTTAAGATGAGTTAGTATTAGTTTTTGGCCCTTAAGTTTGAGAATGCCACTCGCAGAAATTATTCACACTGCCACTGAGGCTGCTCTGGAGGACGATGAAGGCTCCACGAATGCTTCTGAGTAGTTGGTCTACAGATCTCTACCATGCAATAGCCCTCAGCAGTTCATGTTGCGGGAGTAAACCACGATTTCCGTATTAAACGCCCTTTATTATGTCTTTTTCGTGAACTCAACATCCCATTCAAGTAACGATGCCTCTTGTTTTTGACGGGAAATAGAATTAAGAAACCTAAAGAGTAATGCGACAGCAATATTCCCTGCCAATATAGTTTCTTACTCTTGAAACTGCATCACAAACGTATATACGTGGGATGTTTTATGCTAGGGAGCAGTTGTTATTCAGTTTTATATGAAACTGCTTGATATTTACTTTATATGTTTAATTTTTTTCTTGAAGACTTATTTGATATTTGATTACCCTGAGATTTTGTTTGTGTTCTATTCCCTCTTAATTAGCTGTTTCATTTTGTGAAACCCCTTGTATATAACGGACGATTATAGGTGGAATGCTTAACAGAACTAATAGTTATTCTTTTTCGATCTAATAATAACTTTCATTAGTTAGTCCAGTATATCCTAAACGTAAATTATAACAGAGATGTTAACCACTTACTGCTGAAAAGTAATGTCTTTGGCGAAGCGGAGTGTTTCTGCTACCTGCGACCTAAAATCGATTTAGCTTGGGAGAAAGCTGAAACAATGAAATGTGTGTCAACGAGGAGGTTAGTGACAGCTGTGTGTTTTGATGGGTGTGTTAGTGTGTGGTTTATGTCCGTCGTCCGTCTCCAGTTTAGGACTGGAGGAAGGTAAGTTATATTAATAGAAAACATCCGGCTAGGATTTGCATTACATTTAAATAAGTAACATTTATATTTAGATGAACGGCGTAAATATAGCTCCCCCTTTCGTAACTTGCCTTTAAACCGTGCTCGACTTTCCGTGTTGGTATACAGTCTTCAGTAGTAATTGTGTACACGTTTTACAATGCCATGAAAATTTCGTGAAATGGATGAGGTCTGTTGACGGTTCACGTACGCAGGCTGTTTACGTCGCTGTTCTTAGCGTTCGCCAACCACACAGTTGTTTATTTAGTGTTCAACGTGGTATATTTAAAAAAATGTTTGTTTACATGACCTCACAAATGTTTTTCAGATGAGGGAGCGTCTAGGTTCAGCTGATAGTGGGAGTAAGAAGCTGAGTCTTGCATATTTACATCAATGCAAAAGCAAGAGACAAATGGACAGGGCAAGAAATGGAGCCCGATATTTTCGAAATCCACCGCAGCCTCATATGTGTGTGCAAGATTTTATTCATGTATGTTATATTCTGTTTGTAGTGTCTGCATCCGGATATGTTTTTGATTATGTGTAAGTATTCTAATTAACTTTTTGTTTTTCATTAGGGTTCTGATCGACCATGTTATATTAATGTTATGTCTTGGGTGAAAATTGTGATGCCACATAACACAGAAGATTCTATACCTTTATATGGAGGTATGCGAATTCTTCCTGGGTCTTCCAGCCAGAGAGCACAAAAGAAGCAACCTCTCATATTTGCAGTGATGGCAAATCCTGAGATTCTTAAAATAAGTGGAAAGTCTGCAAAGAATTTATCGGTATGTAATACTTTTCAGTGATCTTACTCATTGTGTGTGTGTGTGTGTGTGTGTGTGTGTGTGTGTGTGTGTGTTTGTTTGTTTGTTTTATTTCCCTTGCCAACAAGGCTAGCTGTCTTTGGTGTTTGTTTGTTTGTGGTGGAAGTGAGATTTGTTGTTGTTGTGATTGTCCTCTTCTGATAAACTGCTGTGTGCTGAGAGAACATTTCATAGGCTGATGTCCCAAAAAGTTTTATTTGTGGTGTAAAAGTATTTGTATGGTTGAAAAGAACAGAAAGACAGGACAGAAGAGGAGTGTGAGTTATATCAAATATTTCCATCTGAATATGTCAACAAGGAATCTGACGCATATTTTTGTCTCACGTGGTCTTTAAAGTGCTATGCAGGTGTAGGATGAACAAGTTTGCTCAGTCAAGAGAATTGTTCAATTCTAGTAGTTGCCTGTGACCAGTGAAGTAACATTAATGTCCACTGTGATGTCACCTTTTGGTCAGTATTTTCACAATTTTGTTGTTAGTTGATGGAACCAGTTAATTTGAAATTAACATATCTGGTTGTGGTGAGAAACTGATCTGTAGCTTATCCCATTTGAAAAAAATCTACACTGGTATCCCATTATATTCCCCATTTTTGTGATGACATTTGTCCCATGTTTTCTACGTCTCTAGTCTAAGCCGACTAATAGTATTAAGTATTCTTTGTTATTTGGTAGCTCTCTCTTTGGGTTTAATGTTGCCACAACAGAGGAGGGGAAAAGACCAAAAGCATTTTAATCTCGCAGAATGTTTTTAAAAAATCAAAGGAGGTAGTAGGACACTGTTGCTGAATTTTGTGCCCAAACTTTATCAGCTATGGCCAATATGGTCAAGCTGCAAAAACCAAATTTGAAGTGGAGTTATTCAGTTTCCATAAATTATAACTACTGGAATCTCCACCAATGCTGTAAGTCCGGAATGAAATTTTCACTCTGTGGTGGAGTGTGCTCTGGTATGAAATTACCTGGCAGATTAAAACTGTGTGCCGGACCGAGACTCGAACTCAGGAGCCCCAAATTGGAGTCTTGGTACTGCACACAGTTTTAATCTGCCAGGAAGTTTCGATGCTATAAGTGTTTATTTAGGAGTTGACTGGTACACACATTACATATTTCCCAAGTATATTCATCCATCCATTCATTCATACATAGTGTTCTGTGAATCCTATGTTGGATAGCCTTCTAGAAAGTTTACACATGACAGAAGCTGCAATTGCTGAGTACCCCTGCACAGTATGTCAACAAGAAATTGTTACCATTGCTAATATACTCACACTGATTGGTATGTGAATTACTCCTAAATTACTCTACATATCTGTAATAAGAGAAAACAACTACCTTGAAATAAAGTCAGTACTTTTTCTCTGGTATTACTCAGCTGCTGTTTTATCTAATGCTTCAAGTAAAGCATGCAGTTCACATACAGACAGTATCAAGACCTTTTCAAAGCAAACATCAGAGTTGGAGGGTTGTTATATCCTCGAGTGCAAATATTCTGAAAAATTGTATGAGGAGTGTCTGATAAGGTATTCTCATGCTTCATTTTAGGAATATTTTTATTATTAATTTGCTGTGTTCAGTCACAGTATTTTATTTTCTTGTTTTAGATCAAAATGTTTTGGAACCACAACTCTATTGTCAAGGACTGCAAAGCCATTTATGGGTGTTACTTCTTCTTCAGTTTCATTTGAGTATAAAATGCTCTTTGTATTGTTGTAACCTTCATTCACACTAGGTGTTCAAATGACCTAACATGTTTATGGATTTCTACATGTTACCGTGTTTGACATGGAAGTGCTGCACTGATGCAGGACAACAATGCTTTGTGTCCAAATGAAACAGATGTAACACTTGGAAAAATGAAATTGTAGTCCTAGAAAATGGTGTTGTAGCTCCAAAAGTGTTGAACTAAAACAAGGGAATAAAATATTGTGACTGAATGTGGTGTATCAGTAACAAAAATGTCCATGACCAATTACTTCCAGTAATGGGCTGGCCCGAACAAAATATCTGTTATACTTATCCTTCGTTTTTCAGTATCTCATAAACTCCATCCACAGACCCATCAGTGCCGACCACCCACCATGCAGTCCTTGCTGAGGGGTCATTGGGTGCGGTGTTGAGGGTCATGGGGTTAGCATGCTGCTCTCCTGGCCATTGTTCGTCTTTGTGACCTGGAGTCACTGCTGCTCACTCAAGTAGCTTTTCAGTTAGCCTAACAAGGCTGGAGTACACCTCTTTCCAGTCCTCCCCCAAGAAAAAAATGTCTGGCAGTTACAAGACATCTAACCCGGACTCTTCACATTGCCATCATTTGCACTGACCACTCAGTTATAAGGGTGGACTTTTGAATACGTGGGTGATATTGATGTCTACCAGCAATCTGTTGTATACTTAATCACTGGAGTATAAAACTCCATTATTAACCATAGATAGGTATACATAGTCTGTATGAATATTAGTTTTACTTCTAGTGTTATGGTTGTGAATTACTGATTTCATCCTGTATCACTTTTGTCATTAACCACAAATACCATTAGGGGGTGTATGTATTGGTATGTATGCGTAAAAGATCCCTATGTTCCTGAAAAGGCCCGTAAAGGATGTTGAATTACCAACTTTACATGATACTTTCATCAAACACTTGTCTGCAATAAATACTTTTTGACCCTAGCTACATTACCCCAGAAGGTTATGCCATAGGACAGTATTGAGTGAAAGTGTGCAAAGCTTCTAGCAAATTTGTCTGCAGGTCAATGCAGTGAGATATGTTTCTAGGTGCAAAAAAGCTAGAACTTAGCTTTTTGGTTAGTTTGACCACATGCTGTTACCACCTCAGTTATCATCAATCTGGATGCCTAGTAACTTCGCACAAGCAGTCTCATCCAATATATGGCCATTGATCTCTACTTCTGGTACCTGTAAGGGTAAGCCATTTTTGGAATTGCAAAATATGAGTTTTTATTAAACTAAGGGCAAGCCAGTAGTGGATAAATCAACTGATTTTAAAAAGGGAACATGCCTCGGATCACGGAACGGATTTAAAGGAAACCGACCAAGCAATGGAAAAGGATTACGAGATGGTTTACGACTGGGCACCTTAAACGTAAGGACTCTAACTGGGAAGTTAGAAGAAATTGTAGAAATGATGGAAAGGAGGAAATTGGACATCTTGGGACTTGCTGAGACTAGGTGGAGAGGAGTTGGTGAAAAACCACTAAGTAAAGGATGTAAACTGTACTGGATAGGGAATGAGAGGGGAAGAAATGGAGTGGCAATAGTGGTCAGAGAGGGTCTGCAGGAGGAGGTGGAAGGTATCAATGATCGAATGATAAAAGCCAGAGTACGAGTGAAAGGAAAAAGCATTGAAATCATCCAAGCATATGCCCCACAGGTGGGGTGTACAAAAAAGGAGGAGGAGGAATTTGAAGATGACATGCAAAAGCAGCTAAATGGAGGTAATCAGATTATAATAGGGGACCTCAATGCACATGTTGGCACAGACAGGAAAGGATTCGAGGAGATAATGGGACCAGAGGGCTGGGGGAACCGAAATAGAGAAGGAAAATTGTTGCTGGAATTCTGCAAGAGGAATGGGCTGGCGATCGCAAATTCCTGGTACAAGAAGAGAAGTAGCCACAAAATAACTTGGTACAGTGGAGACTGGTCCCAAACTTCAGTAGTAGACTATGTACTAGTGGATAGGCAGATGATGAGCAGTCTCACGGATGTTAAGGTCATTCCATCTGAGGCCTTAGACCGTGACCATCGGCTGTTGGTAGCCACCCTGAGAGAGAAAAAAGATAGGAGGGCAACAGATATACAGGAGAAAAGGTTGAAGACATGGATGCTGAAAGAGGATGAACGGAGGACCCAGTATCAGACACTGATCAGGAAGAAGCTGCCAAAGGAAGATCAGAGAACAGTGGAAGAAGAATGGGGAGATTTTAAGAGGGCTCTAGTTGAGGCAGCTGAGACTGTGTGCGTAAGAACTAGCACAAAGAGGAGAAGTAAGGAAACCCCATGGTGGAACAACATATGTAAAGAGGCAGTACTTCGAAAGAACAAAGCCTTCAGAGAATGGTTCCAGACCCGAACAGAGGAAGCTAGGGTAAAATATAAGGAAAGCAAGAAAGCGGCACAGACCATAGTAAGGGCGGAGAAGAAGAAGTGGATGGAAAAATGGAAAAGAATGTTGGAAGAGGACAGTGAAGGGAACAAAAAAGTACTTTACACCATGGTAAGAAATAAGAGGAACGACAGAAGCGAGTGCGTGAGGATCATGGATAATAATGGAAGAGTTGTGGAGGAAATGCATGAGCTCAAAAAGATTTGGAAGGAGTACTTTGAAGATCTGTTGAATGCCGCCAAGCGGGTAACTAACAGCGATGGAGAGCCTAAGGCAGCAGACGATTATAATAGTGGGGAAATTGATGATCTAACTTGGAATGAAGTGGAAGAAGACATAAAGAGGATGAAAGGGGGCAAGGCACCAGGTTGGGACGAAGTAACAGTGGATATGATACGAGCAGCAGGAGAAGTAGGAACCCAGTGGCTATACAGAGTGCTGAGGGTGCTGTGGAAGGAGAACAGAATTCCTGAGGATTGGAAGAAAGGAATTATAGTCCCGATCTTCAAGAAAGGGGATAAAAGGAAATGTGAGAACTACAGAGGAATCACCCTACTATGCCACT
Organism: Schistocerca piceifrons; assembly: GCF_021461385.2. Lineage (NCBI taxonomy): Eukaryota > Metazoa > Arthropoda > Insecta > Orthoptera > Acrididae > Schistocerca > Schistocerca piceifrons. Next base: position 145,088,272 of record NC_060138.1, on the reverse strand, counting down.
GTGGAAAAATCTATGAAAAGATCCTGGAGAAGAGAATAAGAAGCAGTATTGAAAGTAGACTGCAAGAGGAGCAGTACGGTTTCAGACCGGGAAGATCAACAACGGACCTCATATTTGCGGTAAGGTAACTGCAGGAAAGGCACTATGAGTACGGGAAGGACTTAATCATGGCCTTTTTAGATATTGAGAAGGCGTATGACAGTATCTGTAGGGACAAGCTCTGGGATGTGCTGAACGCAAAAGGGATAGATGAAGAGATAACACGAAAAGTCAGAAAAATGTATGAGGGAAGTGAGAGTTGTGTGAAAGTGGGGAGGGAACATACTGCATGGTTCAAGCTGGAAAATGGGCTGAGACAGGGAAGTGCACTTTCGCCTTTATTGTTTATTATTGTTATGGATGAAATCCTACAGCAAGTATCAGATGCAATTGGAGATCATAAAATGAAAGCAGTGCTTTTTGCCGATGACCTGATGTTATGGGGAAATTGCGAGAAGGAGGTGCAAGAGCCGTTAGATGTATGGGAGGCAATGGCAGCACAATATGGAATGCATTTCTATGCAAAGAAAAGTGAAATAATTGTGACAACAAGGAAGAAGAATAGGCCAAATGTGGATATAACTTGTGGAGGGGAAAAACTACAAGTGGTAGAGAACTTCAAGTACCTGGGAAGCATGACTGAAAGTAAGGGGGGAAACGCAATGGAAATAAATGAAAGGTGCAGAAAAGCATGACAGTTCTACAAACACATTAGGGGGCTTATTTGGAGCAAGGAGGTGCCACAGAAATCCAAGGGAATTATATACCGAACCTACTTTGTCCCCATATTGGCATACGGAAGTGAGACAAGGGTAATGCACAAAAGCGACAAAAGTAGAATACAGGCTAATGAAATGAAGTTCCAGAGGAGCAGGTTGAGTGTAACAAGACGAGACAGATTGCGAAATGTGTATGTGAGGGAAAGACTAAAGGAGGAACCAGTACAGGACAGGATACAAAAATCAAGACTGCAGTGGTATGGACACATGAAGAGAATGGATGAGGGAAGAATTCCAAAGAGGATGTTTGATCTGCAACTGGAGGGGAAGAGGCCCAGAGGAAGACCAAGAGATAGATGGGTGAAGGGAGTGAAGGAATGTGTGACGAGAAGAGGAGAGAACTGGACGAAGGTGGAAGAGGGGGAATGGTGGAAAGACAGAACACGATGGAGAGGCTTGTGTTCCCGACAGACTCAGCCAGTGGCTGGAAACTGTCCAAGATGATGATGATGATGATTAGACTAAGGGTTATGCTATTAGCTGTGAACCAGTTGTAACTCTGTTATATTATTCACCTGCATGCGTGTGGTCCTTTATTGATATATACCCTACTTGTTTCATCAGCAAACGTCACATTTCGTAAAGAATCCTCCTAGGTCTCAGATAAATCATTTATATAGGTCAAGAGAAGGAGCAGGTCAAGCATAGAACCTTGCAGGATACCACATCTAATTTGTCCCCCCCCCCCCCCCTTTGAATTTAGTCTTACTCCTGTCACAGGAGAGTGCCTTTAATGTTATAAGTGTTTCACTTTGGTAGTAGAACTTCATGGCTATGCAGTCAAAGACCTTTGGAAGATTACAGAAAATGGCAACAGGGTGATTTTCCTCTTTTAGCTGCTCCAGAAAATTTGAGTTCATGAGATTAAATGTAGCTTTCTTGAAAAGGGAAGCCTGTACAGAAGCCAACTGCTCTGAAAAATGTTATTGTCAGAAAGATGGTTCAATATTCTGTAGTAAGGCATCCCTGTCATTTTTGACAATGCGGGAAGAAGGAAGATGGGTATATAATTAGATGTCAGTTGCATACCTCTACTTTTATAAACAAGTGTTACTACTGTGTGCTTCAATTGTTCAAAAATATACATCGGCTTATTTACTGTTTACAAAATTAATTCAAGGGGGCGCTACCAAATTTGGACAACATCTTTAGTCCAGAATGAGATTTTCACTCTGCAGCGAAGTGTGCGCTGATATGAAACTTCCTGGCAGATTAAAACTGTGTGCTGTACCGAGACTCAAACTCGGGACCTTTGCCTTTTGCGGGCAGTTTTAATCTGCCAGGAAGTTTCATATCAGCCCACACTCCGCTGCAGAGTGAAAATCTCATTCTGGAAACATCCCCCAGGCTGTGGCTAAGCCATGTCTCCGCAATATCCTTTCTTTCAGTAGTGCTAGTTCTGCATGTCTCGCAGGAGAGCTTCTGTAAAGTTTGGAAGGTAGGAGACGAGGTACTGGTAGAAGTAAAGCTGTGAGTACCGGACGTGAGTCGTGCTTGGGTAGCTCAGTTGGTAGAGCACTTGCCCGCGAAAGGCAAAGGTCCCGAGTTCGAGTCTCGGTCCAGCACACAGTTTTAATCTGCCTGGAAGTTTTAACATCTTTAGTATTTTTGTGAAATAATAGCCGGGAGAATTACTGCTTTTGGTGATTTTTAACACTTTCATGGTCTGTTTAAAATATGATTTGGTAGAGTTAATGTCTGATGGTGGATCATGCTGTGGCTGTCTAAATGGATCTTCCTATTGTGGACTATTTTTGTCCTTTACTTTCAACTACTGTTACAAAGAATTCCTTGAATTTGCTGGCCTATGATTTGAATCTGTTTTGGGGCTACTGTCATCAGAAAGTTGGATATAATTTGCTTTACTGAGCTTATTTGTCTCATGCCAGTAATGGTCCAAATTAGTCTTGCCCTTTTTTTGTGTATTACCTTCTTTAACAGTATAATGGTGCGTGCGTTTTAATTGGATGGTGAAAAATTTGCCATAGTGCTTGCAATTCACGTCAAAATCTTGATTAGCCTAGAGCTGGTGTTCTGCATTGAATAAAGCTGTCTCTTCTTAGAGCAAGATACTTTGATCTTGGAAGTTTGCTGCTTCTCTTCTGTAATTGTCTGTGACCCACTGTACAGGAAAACTGAATTCGTGGTACTGTAAGAATATTTTTAGGAAAGAAATTTAATTTGTTATGTACTTTGTGTCCTTGGTAACATCTTGCCATTTTGTACCCTGTAAATCCCCTCTGAAGAGTATAGCTCAAGTCTGCATTTTACAAATCTGTGAAAATTTACTTTTCAGTTGATGTGGTGCACTATAGCTACCATTTGACCGTGACTGTCAGATAAACCACGTATTATATGTTTCATAACAGACAACTGTATTGAAAAACAAATGATCAAATCTTGTTGGATTATGTTTATCAATTCTCATTTGGAATGTGATTGTGGGTATTAAACCAAATATGCTGCCATTGATCAGTACTGTCTCAGCTGAAATAATGATTCAAATCTCTGTATACAGTTGGTTCCCAGTTACTTCTATTGAGTCTTGCTGGTACTGTCTCCAGTTGCTTAATGAAGTTAAAACCATTTTATGATGAGTCCCTGTCTTGCAACAGAAGAAAAATTTTCTGGAGAAAACTGTAAAATTATGAAATGTAATTGCTGGCCATTACCCCTAGAAACGCCAATCACGGGCAAAAATTGCCCGTACATTTTTATTTTTTAAATATATCATGGCAAATATCCTGTGTTTTTGGGTCTTTTTCTATTTGTCTGTTACCTTATAATACACTGTGCTGTACATTTCTATGGTTAAATTTTTATAATTGCATTTACAAAATAGGAATTTTATGCCAAAGGGCACATTTTGCCTGGGGTTGGTACCCCATGAGACCATAATTCTTATTATCTTCCCTACAGCCACCAAGCATGGGCAAAATTTGCCCGTACGTTTTTCTTTCTTTTATTCAGTTGGCAAACTCAAACATGAGTTTTACAGTGGTTTGTTGAGTGTCTAATTGTTGAGTTTCACTTTCATTGTTGATTTTAGACTTGCCATTATTGCTATTAGCAATTTGTCACAGTAGAGCGACGCCTTTATTGTAAAGTGGATTTTGTAAGACGAGTTGAACGACGCAGAAGTTCTTGCAGAACTGTTACTCAACGACGAATTATCAGATTTAAGTGATTTTGAGTCACATCATACAGAAGCGGAGGACAATGAAGAAGAAACAAACCATGCAGGTAACACTCCAAATAAATATCTTACAAGTTCTGGCAAAGTGTATCTTTCAGAAGCTCCGAGGCATAGTAAAAGGGATTTTGGTAACATAGTCCGTGAACATCAAGGAATAACCAGTGCTGGGAAAGTTACAAGCATATGTGAATCGTTTAAAAAATTTTTCACTCCTGAATTAGTACGGAAAATACTTGACCATACAAATGAAGTAGCTGAAAGAGAAAACGTATCTCCCGTTAGCGATTCTGAAATATATACATTGATGGGAATTTTAATTCTAATGGGAGTTTACCAGGACACCAATATTTCTTTACTTGATTTATGGTCAAATTTATTGGGAAGAGCGATTTATAGAGGAGCTATGGGTAAGACCAGAGCATATCAGCTATTGAAAATTCTTCGCTTTGATGATAAAGACAGCAGATCAGAAAAATGTGTACGTGATAAATTTGCACCGCTGCGTGAAGTATTTGAAGTATTGAATGGAATATTCCCACGTACTTCAGAAGTGGACCTGACAATACAATTGATGAAATGTTGTGTCTGTCCTTTGAAAGTTTTCCTCAAAGACAAACCTGGAAAATATGGAATATTAGTCAAAATGCTTTGTAGTGCAACGGAACGATACATAATAAAAATAGAAGTGTATGCTGGAAAAGACAGTAGACCTGCCAGTGAACGAGGTCTTCTTGAGGTTGTGAAGAGACTGGTGGAGCCAATAAAGAATACAGGCTACAATGTCACAACTGACCACTTCCACACTTCTGTGGAGCTGGCGGACATTCTCTATCAAGACTACAAACTTTCATTGGTTGGGACACTCAAATCAAACAGAAAACATACCGCAGGAACTTAAGACGAAAGCAGGCAGAGAGCTGTATTCCTCCAAATTCGCATTCACAGACCCATCTTCCAAGAAGCCGCCAGTAACAATTGTTTCTTACATCACAAAGGAAAAACCAAAGAAAAATCTGTTGATGTTGTCTACACAACATCGTAATGCAGGCGTAGAAGTTGATATACCAAAAAAGAAAACACACATAAACCTGTACTATAATTCCACTAAGGAAGGAGTGGATGCCGTAGATCAAATGGTTAGGACATACTCTACAAAAAGGGGTACAAGAAGATGGCCACTGACAATGTTCTACAGCCTACTTGATATAGCTGCAGTTAACTCATACACACTGTTCAAGATGAATGTGCCTAAATGGAATGAAGGGAAACCAAACGCCAGAGAACTGTATGTCCATGAATTAAGCCACGAACTTTTGAAACCATAACATAGAAAAGTGAGCCATGGATCTGAAAGGACTCCAGTTGCCTATTATTTGCGCGATGGGAGAGATCTTAGGAAAGAAACTAGAGGTAAACAAAATTACTGCAAATGAAAAACCTACAAGGAAAGCAAGGTGCTACTTATGCTTGAAGAACGCAAGTAACCGGAAAGCTAGAGACAACATCACAAGAACCAAGTTAACATGTGGAAACTGTGGGTGCCCTCTATGTTAGACTCATTCAGGATCAACCATTTTGTGAGCAGGAGGTAAATGTCATCTGTAAGTGAAAATATTCTGTCCAAGTGAAAAGTGTTTTCTGAGAGTTTTCAATGTACAATAACATGTATTTAGAGCAAGTGTTTTCATTTCTGTTTTTGAAACTTTTTCTAATTGACAAAGCTGTATTATTCAGTTAATAGATCAAAGAGTGCATAGAAACTTTAGACAGCCTTTGTATTCAATTACAAACCTTCTTATCTTCTTTACGCAAACTTTCATTGACCAAGATTTGACCATTCTTTGTTGTTATATTCACCCTATGAGTGTTAAAAAAATTAGGCTTTCAATTATGTTGTCACTATTTCCTGTTAAACTAATATCTCAATGGAAACAGAATTACATAAAATAAATACATATTACAGCAAATTACAAGATTTACAACTTGGCAAAATTTGCCCTTGGTTGGTGCTCCGTGTAGCCTAAAATACCTTGGTGTTTTTAGGGTTACTTACCTTCAGGTGAAATATCAGTATTTTTGATAGATATGTATAGAAGTACATACACTATCCTAGTTTTTGGAGCTGAGAATTCCATCTGTGGAGAGGAGAGAGGGGTGGATCTGGAAAGGTTAAAAGGGAAGGGCAGATCACTCAGACCCCAAGGTTAGAGTGATAAAGTGACACACCTGTAGCGAGAATTGGGAGAAAAAAGTTGGAAAAGGGGGTGTCACAATAATTTTTTGCTTGCCATCATTATTGTCTCTGGAATGAAGCTTCTCAGTACTTATGTATGTGCTCTCTCTCTCTCTCTCTCTCTCTCTCTTAGTCCAAAAACTGGATAGTTATGTACAAAAATGTGTGTATCAGCAGTACTGCTGTTTCTCCTGAAGATAAGTACTTTCAAATAATTTAATAGAACTACTGTCTTACATGGTCCCTAGTCTCTTACTGTAGTACAGCACCCAGAAAACTGTTCAGTGCAATACTTATTTTAGTCTATAGTCTCAGCCTTTATTCCACATTTTGTGTATGAAAGTACTTTCTCTTTCCTCGTGTTGTGCGTACAATAACATGTTACTAACTTGTATCCAAGTAGTTGCATTAGATCAGTTACTGTGATTACCAAATGATGTTCTGTTGTGCATAGTACGTCTATAGAAATACCTTTAGATTTTTCTGTTTCTTATAGTGATGTGGAATTTTTATCTTCCAATTTTAACAAACTTCTTATGTTTTTTTATAGAAAAGTGCTAATGTATTGTGATATTTAGCCTTTGCACTGTCAGAGCTGCTTTTTTCTCTCTAATTGTTGCATCTGTGTTCATAATAGACTATTTTCCCATGTTAAAAATATCATTCTGATTGATTATAGCATTTATGGTCAATGTTCTCACAAAATATGTATTACTTTTATGTAATTAAAGCTTAAAAATCATCCAACACCAAGATTCAGGCACATGAACGAAAACACTCTGTTATTAGCTGAAGCTCTGGTTACATCTCAGACTAGGAGTAAGACAAAGCTATACATATGTTAAACAGTGCTTGCAGAAGTTATGAGGATTTTACATACTTTTTCTCCATACAGTTTGGCTATTTAGTGATGGTAAATGTAGTTAAAGTCTTAAGTAACATTAGAAAGGAACTTTGTGAACACTAATAGTGGAGACCTTGTGAAAGTTGATGCATTTATGCTCCACCCCTTTAGAGCGGTGATATGTGCTACAATGAAATTATCTTCCCTACTCCCTGCAACATCATTAAACTCACTCAAAACTAAGCAATGGTAGAACTTTTGCAAATGAGTTTGTATATTATAACTAGATTGTCAACTACCAGTCGTGAGCGCGACCCAAAAGACAATAAAATCATTCTTGGCAAATCTTAGCGCAGATTTCCCATACAGAAGAAACTCAGTTGACACGCCCATCCTAACAGGCACTCGCAGGTGTAACGGATAGTGTATCTACCTGCGGTTCAAGAGGTCACATGTTCAAATCCAGGAAGGGTCATTTACTTTTTAAAAACTTGAAACGAAATTCGAAAATTGTGTTAGCAAGAACTGATTGTAGCAGTTGTTTTGATGGTGGGCTGTGTTGCGTATAGCTTCACATTAATCTTACTCTGAGAAACGGACAACAGTGGATAAATACACTAACTCATTCACTGTTTTGGAAAGCATTGCTAGTAATGTAAATATACAACCACAGTACAATGAGGTCTAGGACAATGAGGTTTTCTATATGGAGAGAAATAAAACATGTACAGCATACAGGTAACACAAACGTAAGGGTGTGGTGTTTGTGCGTGTAAACTAACGTCATTGTTTGAAGCAGATGTAAGATGACAAAAGTTTAAAGAATATGGATTATGGATCGTAGCTGGATAGTACAAAGATAAAAGGAAACATGGTTTCTAATAAAGTAAAAAGCGTGTGGTCACTTTAACTATGTAATATCTTTTTGAATGTGACTTACGTGAACAACAATTGCAAATGTAAGTGCAAGTAAACAGCAAGGAATAAGCATTAATACTCATGTTTCCGATCATGTTTTGAAGTTTTGTACTTCTGAAGATGAGAGGACTGTAGAGTTTCTTGACAAATAAGTTAATATATTCAATCAGGTTGGACTCGAAATAGCGACCTATAGATATAATCTTATAAAATTCTTCATTTTGTGCTCTGTCACCTGAGCTACCAAATTACATGCATGATATAGCAACAATTTTCACTGAGAGTTTTATTTCCTTGTAACAGTGGGAAACCATATCTCAAAGGTAGATTGATGTTAATGCAATATATGTTTAATTAAGTTAGTGAACTTGTGCATCGACGTGGTGGCAGTTTTCCAGTACCGGCAACCATATTTTTGGAATCTTCTCAGTCTCTGGGAAACTCAAAACAATTTTTCACCAGTTTTTATATATGTATTTGTACAATGTGGTAATACACAACATTTGTGAACCAATTTCCAAAGCATAAATTCCAAAACAAGATATCACTGTAAATTAGCGTTATGACAGTAGGAACAATGAGTTAGTCAGTGACGTCACAGGCATCATGTGACTCGAATAGAGAGTTTTAGCGGACCTTCAAATTATTTAAATTCCATTTCCATTTTTATAAAAGAATACTAAAATTTAAAACAAGCATGTTAGGAGTCTAAAATGAATTCATTAATAATTTAAGACCATTTTCAGAAAACAGTCATATACCCTATTATTTGACAGATCACTCTTGTAGAAAAATTTACCCTTAAAAAGGTCCGATGAAAATGCTGCAAATCACAGGAGTTAAACTGACAGTGCCCTGCATATACTGAATCCTTTTGGAAATTAGTTGTGTACATAAACTTTTACTGGAAACATTCAGATGTAGACCATGCCATATCTGGTTGAGCCATTTAAGAGGTAACACATCACTTGTACCCATGTGTCACTGTTTCTCTCCGTTTAGCAACTCCTGAAACTGTTTTTACACATTCAACAGAACACTTCATCCCAGCACTTACCACGTCACAGAAAGAGTGACAGTCTTCACTTTTGTGTGAGGAACATTCAGAACATTGTTCCTGTTGTCACCCATAATGATATAAGTATAGTATTTTCTACTGTTCTAGAACACAGATGTTCTAGTTTTCAACAAAACAACGGAATATTAACAGTTTTATCTAAATCCCATGTAAATGCTATATTTAAAAGATATCACTTAGTTCAACATCACTTATTGTGATTTATCATATAAAACATTTTCAACGAAACATATTGGCTACAATGTCCACTGTTCATTTTTATTTGTTACATATTACTAACAACAACGTAGCACTTTTTTTTTTTCAAGCTTTTGTTTTTTACAGATTGTTGGTTTCAAATGAGGCATTACAATGAATGCATCCTCAAATGTAAATCGCATACACAGTATAGTGTAGCATTTGTTACTGTACTGCACTTTAAAGTTAAAGCAACTGGTTGAAAAGCTAAATAATACTGTAACAATATTATGAGAAAGATAGTTGTTACCATATAGCAGAGATGCTGAATCAGAGATAGGCACACCTAAAATACTTGGAAAATGAGTGAGCTTTCAGCCAACAAGGCCTTCATCAGATAGTACACACACACACACACACACACACACACACACACACACACACAACTTGCACACATGCCTGCAGCTCAGATAACTGAAACCACACTTGAACCATGAAGTTGATGTTTGTGGATCTAAGGTCAGATTTGATGTTTTATGTGCAACAACCTGACAGAGGGCACCTGCTTTTGGGAAAATTATGCTTTTGTGTCTGGTGAAAATATTGCGTTAGAGTATGGACATTGAATAATCATAGTCTTATGTATAAACTATCATTGTATCTTGTAAGAGCACAACAGCATTGTTTTCGTAGTCTACAAGAAGTGGAAGTAATAACTTTTTGAAGTGAAGATTGTTTTACTGTGTTAAATCATGCGTCAGTGGTGATATGAGGGCTGTTTCGCACAGGAAAAAAGTGTCCATTTACCAGTTTCCTTTTTTAGGAGCATTTGAATCTCTCGGAGTGTAAACAATTAAGAAGAAAGGATGAGTAGTTAGATTTGCAAAGATTAATGCACATATGGGGTAGAAATAACACAATGCAGAAATCCAAGTCTTGTTGCAACGCAAAACTCTGTAAGAGAGCTGAAGACTTCTAGAGAAAGCTGTAATGCCCAAAAGAACAGCCAAGGAGGAAATAAGGAGGATACAGCGTGGAAAAAAAAAAACTGCTGTTACGAAGTTCAGTCTGTGTCAAATAGGTATTTTGGTGTGCCACAGTCTTCGATGATGTATTTGTATGATAGAAATATGATACCTCAGAGAGGCAGAAGAAATCCACATTAGCGGGTAGCGGAATTCCATACATGACTAAACAGTTATGCTATTGTGGTGAGGTTTACACATTTATGTTGTATGACGATCATAGCTTGACATTTATACAGAAGTGAATTAACCTAATAACACAGAAGCAGTCCAAAACTAACATTACTGGTGAGAAAATTTATATAGTACATTATTTGAATTAACTGATCCCTCAGATACTGCTTCGCTGGCTCACAACCAAACTGTCACCTTTCAGTCTAACCTGGAACTCAGGCTGTACTACAGATCAGTATGCCACCACAACTAAGATTCAATGTTCCCATTCATTGACTTCTCCAACCCGCAACCAAATTGCCATCTTCCATCCTAACCTGTACCTCGTGTTACACTACAAATTGATTTGTCACTACAACCTGCATTCCAAAAATAGCTTAGACACAAATAAAATGTTTTCAGTTTTCTATTCTCTTATTTGCAAATGTGTGTTTGACATCAAACGCCACAACATCGTAAAGCAATAGGAGGAAGCCAACATCCAATATTGGCAGGTTCAGTTGAATCCATTATTTTAGTCTAAGTATAATCAATTTTCAGACCAGTCAGTTTCCAAATAATTTCTTTCCAGTGCAGGTTAATGGCTATATGCACTATGGGCTGACAGCTTTGTTTGCTTTGTTCCATTAATATGTGTTTCTTCTTCTGTTCCCTGTTCAACTTCTTTTAGGACTGCCCGAGGTAGTTTTTGTGCAAAGTCACCTTGCCAGATTTCTATTTCGATATCGAATTTTCCATTGTTCTAAGTAAGTGTAATAATAGCTGCAGTATTGCTGTACATGTTCTTCAATATACAAATCCAGTTCAAATCAAAGACTTATGTTTCATTGTCTATTTGTATAAAGTTTCTCTTAATTGACTCGGATTGGGAATTTATACTCAGTTCGTAGTTCTGTAGATATGTACACAATTTACAAATGATCCATTTGTAATGCCAGCCTGTTTGCATAGTTAAAATTAAATGCTTTTGTGTGAGGATAACCAAAATTTCAGTGAACGAGTTTATGAGTAGAAAGCTGACTACACTGGAGATATTTTTGTTTCCTTGTGGATGTCCATGTGCCATTATTAGGCACATTTCTCATTTTACTTATTTTTTAAGGTGGATAAATAACATCTCTCTTCTTGTCATGAAAAGAACAGTTGATATAAATTTCTAAAGAAAACAAGCTAGAAATTGCATAATTTTTTTCCCAGGTTTGTTAATGTTTTCAGCTTGAGGGACAGATGTTGTTGAAGAACAGGCCGTTTGTAATCTGTGCAACAAATCATGTTCAAGGAAGGACTTCATTATTTGGAATGAACAGACTAGTTTTTTTTTTCCTGACCAAAAAAGTTACAGATGTTTTCGCCACTGTGAGAGAGACTCAAGACCTTAAAGATATATGAATTAGTACTTGGGTATCAAGCCTAGAATGGCCATGTGAGAACAATATATCCCATTACTATCCTTTGTTGTTCCTCGCATTGCTCTTTTCTCTAAATAATATACGAGGCACATTCAGAAAGTAAATGTACAAACTTTTTTTTTTTAGAAAAAAGTTTATTTGAAAAGAAATTACAGTGCACTGTTGATGCACCTGTTGACTATCTTTGCACATAATGGACATCGTGTTCAGTCCATGTGGTGAGCCATGGCACAAGCTTCTCTATGTCTCTCTTAAAGAACTCTCCTGCCAACTCCTTCTCCTACTTCACAACCTCTCTCCGTACCTGCTCATTGGTTGAACATTTAATTCCACTCATGTGTGCCTTCAAGGAGGTGGAAAGATTATAATCTGAAGGGCCATGGGAATATGAGAGGGATGGGGGATTCGAAACTTCCCACCCAGGTGAGTCCAAGGTGGCCTTGGTGGCAGAGGCTGTGTGAGAACGGGCATTGTTGTGCAACAGGTGCTCTGTTCTTGTTGGCATTCCACTCCTTTTGTTTCGAATGCTCCTTATGAGTTTTTGTGCGTCTCATAATATTGTTGTGCATTGATGAACTGCCCCTGAGGCATAAATTTGACCAGAGTGATGCCTTTTTGGTCCAAACCACTGAGGCAAGACTCTTTGCCCGAAATTTTTTTTTTTTTTTTTATGTTTTGGCAGTTTGGGAATTGGTGTCACACTACTGTGATAACTGTCTTGTTTCAGACATTAAATGAGCCTCCCACATTTCATCTCCAGTCAAAATAGAACTCAGGAAATTCTCGCTTTCCGATTCATCACTCAAAATTCTTGCAGGCACTATTGACCCGATTTGTCTTGTGCTATTCTGTCAGCTGTTTTGGGACTGATATTGTGCACCGTTTCTGGTATCCCAGCATTTCTATTAGTGTCTCGTACAAAAGAGCTCTGCAGAGTTGTGGAAACATACAGAAATTTCATTGACTATCAGTCAGTGGTCTTCAGATCAATTTCTTCCATTTTTTGAACCAAATCATCACTCAGAATGGAAGGTCTCTTCCACAATTCTGTTCATCATGAACATTTGTTCTGCCTCCTCTAAACTCACTACACCACATAAACGCACTTATTCTGTTCATAACACCTTGACCATAAACTGTTGTGACTCACACAAGAAATTTTGTAGACGTTATTGCTTTTGTGAGTAAGATGCAGATCATGGCATGTTGCTCGCACTTGATGGGCTTTCTTATCAGCATCTTCAATGTAATGACACTACAACGTGAGTTTATGTACTGCCCATTATGGTTGTAGTACACTTACTTTCTGAACGTTTCTCGTGGTTACAGTATCAGGAGCCTGAACTCGCTTCAATGATATAAGTAAGTAGGTTTTCATGGCCAGTGTCAATTCCATTAAAATCCTTCCAAGTTTACTTTTGCTTCTGAATCCACAAATAATCTCCCATAAAACTCCTCTCTCTGTTCAATGACACAAAAGTATTATTTTGGGTGATCAGTGAAACTAACATGTCACTGATTAAGGCAGTCCCCCCTGCGGGTTCGGGGGTAAGAATAGGCCCGCGGTATTCCTGCCTGTTGTAAGAGGCGACTAGAAGGAGTCTCAAAAGTTTCAGCCTTATGTGATGGTCCCCTCTCAGGTTTGACCTCCATCTTTCTAAATTCTTCCGAAGAGCGAGCCAATTGGGGAAGGGCGCCTTACATGGTGCACTGTATCCGCCGTGCATTGAGATCTTTAGCTGGCTTTCTCGTCGTTGCAATGCTGTCCCGCTCGTTTTCCATCTCTTGGGCAAGGATACATCCCTGGGTGTGATTACCATGCTGCACTGTGCAGTGTTGCTTTTAGCTGCGACGGCGACCTTGGACATTTTTGCGCCTAAGATCCAGCACGGTAGCCAGTCCATTGTGGTGGGGCTGCCATGTACCCTGTTGGTTGTAGCTCCCTGACAATAAAGGGATTGCTCTGCTGATGCCTGCACCGTTAACTCCACACGTATGCCAAGGAGTAGATGCCTATCTCCCTGGGGCATCGGGACTCCCGGCAATGGCCATCCTGCCAGGTGGCCCTTGCTGAGGTTGGGTGGCGCCCATGGGGAGGGCCCTTGGTCGGAGTAGGTGGAATCAGGGCGGATGACCCGCAATGAAGCGTGGTAAATCATCTCTTGCTGGTGGCCAGCTGCCAGCAGTCTCTAAGCGTTCTTGGGCTCAATTTAACGCTCAGAAATACGATCCAAAAACGTTCCCCTCCCTGGCCACACCGTGGGAGGAGTGTAAGTCTCAGAATGGCAGTGACAGTTATTCGCCCCGGTTCCTAGTTTGTACGAGATCTGATGGGGAGTCTTTCATGCCCACAAAGCCTCAGTTCTTTGCAGAGCATTTAGGGGACAAGTTTGGGGAGGTGGAGGGCTTGTCCAAAATGCGCTCTGGGTCAGTTTTGATAAAAACGGCATCCTCTGCCCAGTCATGCAGGTTACTTGCTTGTGACAAGTTGGGGGATGTTAACGTTACCATCACACCACATAAGAGTTTAAATATGGTCCAGGGTATTATTTTCCATAGGGACCTACTTTTGCAGTCTGATGATGAGCCGCGCGCCAACTTAGATTGTCGAGGTGTTCATTTCGTCCGGCACGTTCGTTGGGGTCCGAGGGGTAATCAGGTTGCTACCAGTGCCTTCATCTTGGCCTTCGAGGGTGATACATTACTGGAAAAGGTCAAGGTGATGGTCTGCCGTTGTGACGTCAAGCCCTATATCCCCCCCCCCCCCGACCGAGCGAGGTGGCGCAGTGGTTAGACACTGGACTCGCATTCGGGAGGACGACGGTTCAATCCCGCGTCCAGCCATCCTGATTTAGGTTTTCCGTGATTTCCCTAAATCAGTCCAGGCAACTGCCGGGATGGTTCCTCTGAAAGGGCACGGCCGACTTCCTTCCCCATTCTTCCCTAATCCGATGAGACCGATGACCGCGCAGTCTGGTCTCCTTCCCCAAACCAACCAACCAACCCTCCCCCAATGCGGTGCTTTAAGTGCTGGAAGTTCGGCCATATGTCTTCCCGCTGTACTTCCAGCCCCACCTGTTGAGATTGCGGACGCCCATCACATCGCAATACTCCATGTGCCCCACCTCCCATTTGTGTCAACTGTGGAGAGCATCATTCACCTTGCTCGCAAGACTGCAGGATCTTGCAGAAAGAGCACAAAATCATGGGATATAAGACCCTGGACCGACTGACCTATACTGAGGCTAAGAGGAAATATGAATGACTACATCCTGTGCGAATGACTTCCTCCTATGCCGCTGCAACGACAACTGTGTTAGCACCATCTTTTCCGCGACTTCCAGTCGGATCGCCGAACCGTACAACACCCGCCCTCTTGCCTGTAGGGGGCACCATCCCCCCTGTTGCTCATGCGCCACCTACCTTGGGAGCAACACCCCTCCCACATGTCGGGGACATCCGTCCCCGCTTCTAAGCAGGAGAAACATCCCACTTCTTCGGCTTCTCTCACTCGCAAGGTGTCCCTTGGGTCCCTCCTTTCCCTGGTTTCCACAAGCGGGAAGGGTGACGCCCGACAGTGCCATGAGGGCTCACAACCAGCTGGTCTTAGGGCTTCGCGATCCTCCTCCGTCCCGGAGTCTGAATCAGTGAAGCTGTCCCAGCCAGTGAAACCCAAGGAGCAGTGTGAGAAATCCAAGCGGAAGACCTCTAAGGCCAAGGGACTTGCGGTGGCACCCACCCCACCGCAACCTTCGAGCTCTGCGTCTGAGGATGAGGTGGAGATCCAGGCATCTGCTGAGCACCTTGATCTCGCTGGTCCCTCAGACACCATGGATAGCACTTGCACAGGGGCTCAATCGGTGGCAGCAGGTGACGCAGCGGCGTAATCTGCCTCCCCAGTCTCTTGACGCCTTCTCAGCCATGGACAATACCATCCTCCAGTGGAACTGCAGCTGTTTCTTCCACCATCTAGCTGAGCTCCGACAACTGCTCAGCCTTCACCGTTTCCTCTGTATTGCTCTTCAAGAAACTTGGTTTCCGGCAATGCGAACCCCCGCCCTCCGTGGCTATCGGGGTTATTATGGGAACCGGGCAGCTTATGAAAGGGTATCTCGTGGTGTCTGCATCTATGTCCTTCACTCCCTTCACAGCGAGTCCCTCTGCAAACACCTTTAGAGGCTGTCGCTGTTTGGGTGTGGATGCCACAGGCTGTTACTGTCTGCAGTCTTTATCTTCCACCGGATGGTGATGTCCCGCAGCATGTCCTAGCTGCGCTGATAGCCCAACTGCTGCCATCTTTCCTGTTAATTTGCGACTTCAACACCCATAACCCTCTGTGGGGTGGGTCAGTGGCAACAGGTCAAGGCGCCACTGTTGAGAATGTATTGACACAGCTCAACCTTTCCATTTTAAATGATGGTGCCTTCACACATTTCAGTGTGGCGCATGGCACATACTCCGCCATCGTCCTTTCGATCTGCAGCCCTAGCCTCTTACCATCTGTCCAATGGAGTGTGTATGACGACCTGTGAGGTAGTGACCATTTTCCGATCTTTCTGTCACTGCCACAGCGTCACTCTTATGGGCGCCCTTGTAGATGGACTATGAATAAGGCTGACTGGGACGTGTTCTCCTCCACTGCCGCCATTGAACCTCTTTCTAATGAAGCCATTGATGTGGTGGTTCACTCGGTCACCGGCATCGTTACTGCAGCAGAATCGGCCATTCCCCGTTCTTCTGGGTTCCCTTGGCGGAGGACTGTGCCTTGGTGGTCGCCTGTGATCGCCGAGGCGATTAACGATCGCAGGTGGGCTCTCCAGCATCACAAGCGGCATCCCTCATTAGAAAACCTCATCGCCTTTAAACGGCTCGATGCACGGGCCCGCTGCATCATTCACCAACAGAAGCAGGTGTGCTGGGAACGGTATGTCTCCGCCATTGGCCTCCATATCTCTCCATCGCAGGTTTGGGCCAAGATTAGGCGCCTCTATGGCTATCAGACCCCTGTCAGCATCCCTGCCCTCTCAGTGAATGGAGCAGTTGTACTGACTCCAACATAATTGCAAACCACTTGACAGACCATTTTGCTCTCAGTTCTGCTTCTGTGAATTACCCACTGGCCTTCGCTCCATTAAAGAGCGGTTGGAACGTTGGAGCCCTTCCTTTCACACCCGCCATCCTGAATCTACAATGTTCCATTCAGTGAGTGGGAATTAGACAGTGCTTGCCTTGATACAGCTCCCGGGCCAGATCGCATCCACTGTCAGATGCTGAAACATCTCCTACTGGACTGCCAGCTATGCCTCCTCGACCTTTACAACCGTATCTGGGTCGAGGGTGAGTTTCTGTCGCAATGGCGGAAAAGCATTGTTATCCCCGTTTTGAAACCTGGCAAGAACCCATTGGAGTTGGACAGCTACCGCCCCATTAGCCTCAACAATGTTCTTTGCAAGTTGCTCGAACGCATGGTGAGCCAGCGCTTGAGTTGGGTACTCTAGTCTTGGGGCCTTCTGGCTCCGTCTCAGTATGGGTTCTGTAAAGGCTGCTCTGCCGCCGACAACCTGGTGAGCCCGGAGTCAGCCATCCGTACGGCCTTTGCCCGCCGTCAGCACCTCGTCACTGTCTTTTTTGACATGCAGAAGGCGTATGATACGACATGGCACCATCACATCCTCTCTACGCATCATGGTTGGGGTCTTCGGGGTCCGCTGACGATTTTCATACGGAATTTTCTGTCATGTCGTACCTTCCGCTTGCAAGTCGCGGCCTCCCATAGTTCCCCCCGAGTTCAGGAGAATGGGGCACCTCAGGGGTCTGTCTTAAGTGTCTGCCTGTTTTTAATTTCAATTAATGGGCTCATTGCGACGGTGGGAACGTCTGTCTCAGCTTCCTTGTATACTGACAACTTCTGCCTCTACTATAGCTCCATTGGCATTGCAGCTGCTGAACGTCAGTTGCAGGACGCTATCCATAAGGTGCAGTCATGGGCCGTAGTGCATGGCTTCCAGTTTTCGCCTGCCAAGACCTGCGTTCTGCATTTCTGCCGGTGACGCACGGTTCACCCTGAGCCACGGCTTTATCTTGCCGGCGAACTTCTTGCTGTGGTGAAGACACATCAGGTTTTGGGTGTGGTTTTTGATGCCCGGTTGACTTGGCTCCCACATATTCGGCAGCTTAAACAGATGTGTTGGTGGCACTTTACTGCTCTGTGATGCTTGAGACACACCAGCTGTGGCACCGACCGATCTACCCTCTTATGGCTCTACCAGGTGTTAATCCAGTCCCGTCTGGATTATGGGAGCCTGGCTTATGGTTCAGCATCCCCTTCTGCATTGCAGGTGCTGGACCCAATCTTTCACAGCGGGATCCGACTTGCCACTGGAGCTTTCCGGACCAGCCCTGTGAACAGCATACTTGTGGAGGCAGGTGTCCATACACTGTGGTTACAGCGCCAACATTTACTGGCCACTTATGCTACACATGTTTGTAGCTTGCCCGGGCATGCTAATTATCGTCTCCTGTTTCCTGAGTCGGTTGTCCATCTCCCAGAATGTCGGGCCCAGTCAGGTTATACGATCACGGTCCGCGTCAGAGAGCTTCTCTCCGGGCTTTGGGTTTTCCCTCTTCCACCTCCTTTCTGGGCCCCCCTGTGTACACCCCATGGTGTGTGCCCCGCCCTTGCCTTTGGCTCGAATTGGCACAGGGCCCGAAGGACTCAGTACCACCGGAGGCCTTTCGCCGCCGCTTTCTTTCCATCCTTGTGACATATCGGGTCTCTGGCATTGGTTAAACTGATGGTTCGATGGTTGCTGGTCGTGTCGGTTATGCTCTCACTCTAGGGGACCATTACGATCAATGCTCATTGCCGGCTGGCTGCAGTGTTTTCACTGCTGAGCTGGTCGCCATCTTTCGTGCCCTAGAGTATATCCGCTCCTGCTCAGGTGAGTCCTTTGTTATCTGTAGTGACTCCCTGAGCAGTTTACGAGCTATCGACCAGTGCTTCCCTCGCTCTCGTCTGGTGATGGCTGTCCAGGAGTCCCTCCATACTCTTGCCTGTTGCGGCCGCTCTGTGGTCTTTGTGTGGACCCCTGGTCATGTTGGTATCCCGGGCAATGAACATGTTGACCGCCTGACCCAACAGGCCACCAGTGAACCATCTCTGGACATTGGCTTCCCGGAGACTGATTTGTGAGCAGTCTTACGCCGCGAAGTTTTCGTGCTTTGGGACGCTGAATGGTGTGATCTGACCACATCCAATAAACTCCGTGCTATCAAGGAGACGATGACTGTGTGGCGGTCATTCATGCGAGCCACTCGCAGGGACTCTGCTGTCCTTTGTTGGCTCCACATTGGCCACACCCTGCTCACACACAAATATTTACTGAGCCGTGAGGACCCGCCTCTACGTTGCTGCGGGGCGGCTTTGACGGTGTTCCACATTTTGTTGGCCTGTCCCCTTTTAGCTGTGCTCAGGCAGACATTTGTGCTGCCTGATACGCTCCCTGCCCTTTTAACAGATGACACTGCCATGTCAGGCTTAGTTTTGCGTTTTATTCGGGCAGGGGGCTTTTATCACTTAATTGAAGTGTTTGTCTTTTTTTGTGTTGAGTCTGGCCTTTGGTGTACGGTTTTAGACTGAGTTTTTAATGTGTTTCTCGGTGGTTGGCTTTTCCTTTTTTGTCTCTATGATCGGCCAACCACTGTCACACTCTGTGTGATCTTAATTCATTTTGTCTGGTCTCTGCCTAAGTCTTTCTTGTCCTGTGTTGTCTGTCATCTTTTCCATTGTTCGTTTTTTATTCTGTGTGGGTGTTTGCAATTTTGGAAAAAGGGACCGATGACTGTAGCAGTCTGGTCCCTTCAATCCCACAAACCAACCAACCATTTAAGGCAGTAGGAATATGGAAAATGTGGAGAAAACTTGCACAAAAAGAGAAAGGTGACTGGAAGAACAAAGGACTGTAAGGACTCAAGATGCGGTAAATATGAATGATCACTACGGTTGTTCCTGTTTTATTAGCTAAGTTAAGCGAAAATTAATACCGTTTTGAAGAAACACTCTTGGCTCACACACTTTGATACAGTAGCTTTCTGATAGGTTTGATGCAGCCTGCCATGAATTTCTCTGTTGTCCCATGCTCTTCGTCTTGGTTATTTGTTGGATGTATCCCAATCTCTGTCTTCCCCTGCAGTTCGTACCCTCTACAGGTCCCTCTATTACAATTATTTCACCTAATTTACTGTGTCCTTCTGTATGTCACATCTCAATTATTGTGAATTTATTCTTTTCCGAATTTCCCACAGTCTTTGACTGATTTCCACTCAATGCTGTGCTTCAAATGTATATTCTCAGAAATTTCGTTGTAATATTAAGGCCAGTGTTTGATGCAAGCAGATTTCTCTTGACCAGGAATGCCCTCTTTATCTGTACTAGTCTGCTTTTTACTTTTTTCTTTACTTTGTATGTCGTTTTATTTAGCTTCCAATGTAGCAGAATTCTAAAGCTTCGCCTGCCTCATGGTCACTAATTCTGATGTCAGATTCGTTGGAAAACCCACTTCTACCACTCCTTATTAGTTTCATATTCCTTCAGTTTACTCTCAATCAATAGTCTGTGCTCTTTAGACTGATCATTCCGTTCAGTGGATCCTGCAGTTTATCCCCACTTTGACTAAAGATAATAATGTCTGCAGTGACTCTTATCACTGATAGCCTTTCACCTCTTTCTTTTATTTCCATCATTGCTTCTTTGATGTGTAGATGGGATAGTGGGACAGAAATTCCTATCATATGCCCTTTTTAATGTGAGCATTTTGTTCTTGATCTTCCATTCTTATGGTGTCCTCTTGGTTTTGTGCATACAATGTATGAACGGTATTATTGTGTATGTGAATGTAAGCCTTTAACCTATCATCATAAATTTACAGTAATATATTCAGACACATTCAGATAGCAGTGAAGTTGGTATTACAATTAGACTCTGCAACAAAGTAAAGTAATAATCATTCTTCCTTTTAAAGACTCACGATTTAAAAAAATGTTATTTGTCAAATCAGCATTTGTATAAGTTCTCGTACACATCCTAAGAAGCAAGAAGGCATTTGCTTGTTATGAGAGGCGTAACTATAACTTTTGACACATTTCCCAAAGAAGAAACAGATAGCTAGTTAGATACTTGTGTACTTTAAGATTTTCACAGTGTGTGCTATGCTCTAATAACAAATGAGAATATGATGGGATAAAGTATCTAAAACAGCCATTTTCAAAGCAAAAATTGTGAAATGTTATTTTAAGACAAGGAAGTTTACCTGTCAAAATATCAGTGGTTTTTGACATACTTCTGGGCTTCAGCTGAAAGCCAGTATGGTGCCTCACAACTTTGCACCGAAGGGAGATGGTGAGCATGTGGTGTAGGTGGCGTTCTGCCAGCTAATTGGTTAACATTCAAATGCACATTAAGAATAAGCTCATTACAAGTGTTTGCTTTTTTAATGAAAGTGACAAAATTGTGCGATAATGGTGTTAGCTGATTTTCATGTCCAGACTATTACTGGTTCTCTGAATTATGAGTGGTAACCCACTCCTTATCCTTGCTCCTGTTCAATTATACCATTATTTGTTTTAGGTGCAAACAAGGCTCAATGGGGAGATGTTCTAATAAATAATCAAAAGTTTCCAGCAACACTATCTGCTTCATAAATTTCTGCTCAGTGTTCTTCCTGTAATTACTCTCCTAACTCTGATCAAGTCATTGTTTATGACTCAGCAATAAAATAGTTTTTTTCTTTGATCTTTGTTTTTAACATTTGTCCATTATGGTCCCGAAGCTGCACTCGACAACTCTGTGTGATTGCCAGTCTTTGGTAAAGCCTCCACAAACAGTGATTCTAGTTAATTCTGCATATCCATATTAAAATTATTTATAGCGGCTTTATGAAGCCTGATATACTCCCTGCTGGTGGCATGTAGATTTTCAGTACAACAAGCTTGTGTGTTTCCTACCCACTGTTGTGGCATAGCATTCAATGATTTGTTCAATATATCATTTGTTAACCAGAAAGGCCTGGAACTTAACAACATTTTTTGCATATAAGCCACTATGCTTTTCTTCTTATTGATTTTGCTGAGCTATTATATGAACTTATATTCATGAAGGTGAATCAGATCTGCACTGGAAATCTGTTGCAAATTCCGTCTATCCTTTCATTTGTGTGTAGTATGAAAACAAAGGAAAGGCAACCACTCAGCTATAGTGGATCAATGCATGGACCACAGTAATGCATAACATGAAACTGCATTCACACTAGCTTTCGAGTGCTAGCTCTTTTTCCAGCAATAGTACACACAATTTACATGTTGTTCCATACAAGAAACTCCATTATTGTTACATATTTCATTTGTTTGAATGGATATATTTAGTTCTTCCATTTTGTTTATGAAACTTCTGTTGTTTCAATTATTTTTTTCATGTCCTTGATTTTACCCAAGCTGCTGTATTTTGTTGGTCTAGTAGCTGTGTCAACTGCAGCTATATTTTGGGTGAACTTGCTATAAAAAGACTAGTGAACACATTGGAAACCAGTGGGATGTGATGGACTGGCTGCTAGTGGTAGTTAGCTTTGTAAGTAGTCTCTCATGAGAATCACTCAGATGCAAACCATGCCATGTATGATGTAACTGTGAAAGAGGTGATGCATCAGTCAGGACTATGTCAGGTGTCAGAACTCACCTTTATCAGAACCAACCAGATTATAGCTGAGCAGGTTCGTAGCAAACAGTTCCAGTCATAATGTAACGAAAACTCATATTATGTGATTTTGTGTAAGGAAACATGACCTGCTAGCACCAGAAATATTAATGGTCAAATAGAAAATGAAACATCACATGTAAAATACCTTATGATCCAACTGAATAACAGGGTAAGATGGAATCAACACAAAAATAAATTAATCAAGAAGCCATGTTCAGAATGTTTACCTCTTAGATGTATCTCTCATTGGGCTGTGTTATTTTGTATACTTTCACTTCTTGTTACCATATGGAATTTTCTTCTGGGAAAGTGCACCAAAGGTAATTAAAGTATTTATTCGCAGGGGCAGGCGGTAAGAATATTGTGTAAAATATATAAATAAATGTCTTCCAGAGGCTTTTTTTTTTTAAAAAAAAGGATCTTAGAATTCTTACACAGTCCTTTTACTCCTTAATGGTTGTTGTTACTGACAGTAAAAATCAGTTTCAGGTGAACAATGATTTTCCAGTTGCAGTACCATGCAAACAAATAAGTTCCATGTAGCCTCTGCCTCTTTGTCTAAGATTCAGAGTGGAATTTGTACTTGGTGCAAGGCGTTCAGCAATCCATCTAAATTGCATGTAGAATCTTAGTCTCCTTTCAGCATAATTCAAGAGGGTTTTTTCTGTATGTCTTGCCAGAACCATTTTAAATTAATTACTCTATGGTAGCAGCAGCAATCAGTGTATTTTGAACAGTCTGGGTAGTGTTGAATTGGTTCAAAATTGTGGTGACCGGAGTAATGTACGCTATGCTCTTCACATGTACCTGCAAAAATATACCTACGAGTAGTAAATCAACTGGTTGAGTTATAAAGTATTCCATGTTTGGCAGCAGCAGCAATTTTAATATAAAAAACCTGTGAAGTTTTGTTCCCTTACTGTATGAGCTGATTGTGCATCAGATACTGTCCTCAATACCTACTTTCTGTACTTGGTGTCTTCTGTTGAGGTATTTCATTAAAACAAGGGCGAAGTGATAAGGAAAATGTCATTATTTGACTCAACATTGTAAAAATAAACAGATTCAGTGTGTACTGACGGGGCAGAGCCTACTAGCAGTACAGTGAGGCAAATCATATTTGCAAATCCTTTGTAGACTGACACATATCCCCATTTCCCCGCTACTGGATGTATACTATGAGGGCGAGGCAAATGAAAACAAGACAGGTAGAAAAAAGTAAATAAATGGTTAATTATTTCAAAAGTAATTGCCAAAACTGTCAATACATTTAACCCAGTGTGAGGTAAGACAGTCAGTACCTTCAGGGAAAAATGTTGGCAGTTGCCTACTCTGACAGTCACATCCCCACAGTTCAAATAATCAAAATGATGAAATTCAAGTTCCAGCAATAACACTTGTTTGTCTGAACTACCAGACATATAAATGCAAATCATTAAACATTGGGAAATGGTGCTCTAGAATAACTGTTCCAAAGCTGGTTTCTTGCATAAAAAAAAAATAAAAACAAAGATGAGGTGACTTACCGAACAAAAGCGCTGGCAGGTCGATAGACACACAAACAAACACAAACATACATACAAAATTCAAGCTTTCGCAACAAACTGTTGCCTCATCAGGAAAGAGGGAAGGAGAGGGGAAGACGAAAGGAAGTGGGTTTTAAGGGAGAGGGTAAGGAGTCATCCCAATCCCGGGAGCGGAAAGACTTACCTTAGGGGGAAAAAAGGACAGGTATACACTCGCACACACGCACATATCCATCCACACATACAGACACAAGCAGACATATTTAAAGACAAAGAGTTTGGGCAGAGATGTCAGTCGAGGCAGAAGTGTAGAGGCAAAGAAGTTGTTGAAAGACAGGTGAGGTATGAGTGGCGGCAACTTGAAATTAGCGGAGATTGAGGCCTGGCGGATGACGAGAAGAGAGGATATACTGAAGGGCAAGTTCCCATCTCCGGAGTTCGGATAGGTTGGTGTTGGTGGGAAGTATTCAGATAACCCGGACGGTGTAACACTGTGCCAAGATGTGCTGGCTTTGCACCAAGGCATGTTTAGCCACAGGGTGATCCTCATTACCAACAAACACTGTCTGCCTGTGTCCATTCATGCGAATGGACAGTTTGTTGCTGGTCATTCCCACATAGAATGCATCACAGTGTAGGCAGGTCAGTTGGTAAATCACGTGGGTGCTTTCACACGTGGCTCTGCCTCTGATCGTGTACACCTTCCGGGTTACAGGACTGGAGTAGGTGGTGGTGGGAGGGTGCATGGGACAGGTTTTGCATCGGGGGCGGTTACAAGGATAGGAGCCAGAGGGTAGGGAAGGTGGTTTGGGGATTTCATAGGGATGAACTAACAGGTTACGAAGGTTAGGTGGACGGCGGAAAGACACTCTTGGCGGAGTGGGGAGGATTTCATGAAGGATGGATCTCATTTCAGGGATCCATCCTTCATGAAATCCTCCCCACTCCGCCAAGAGTGTCTTTCCGCCGTCCACCTAACCTTCGTAACCTGTTAGTTCATCCCTATGAAATCCCCAAACCACCTTCCCTACCCTCTGGCTCCTATCCTTGTAACCGCCCCCGATGCAAAACCTGTCCCATGCACCCTCCCACCACCACCTACTCCAGTCCTGTAACCCGGAAGGTGTACACGATCAGAGGCAGAGCCACGTGTGAAAGCACCCACGTGATTTACCAACTGACCTGCCTACACTGTGATGCATTCTATGTGGGAATGACCAGCAACAAACTGTCCATTCGCATGAATGGACACAGGCAGACAGTGTTTGTTGGTAATGAGGATCACCCTGTGGCTAAACATGCCTTGGTGCACAGCCAGCACATCTTGGCACAGTGTTACACCGTCCGGGTTATCTGGATACTTCCCACCAACACCAACCTATCCGAACTCCGGAGATGGGAACTTGCCCTTCAGTATATCCTCTCTTCTCGTCATCCGCCAGGCCTCAATCTCCGCTAATTTCAAGTTGCCGCCACTCATACCTCACCTGTCTTTCAACAACTTCTTTGCCTCTACACTTCTGCCTCGACTGACATCTCTGCCCAAACTCTTTGTCTTTAAATATGTCTGCTTGTGTCTGTATGTGTGGATGGATATGTGCGTGTGTGCGAGTGTATACCTGTCCTTCTTTCCCCCTAAGGTAAGTCTTTCCGCTCCCGGGATTGGGATGACTCCTTACCCTCTCCCTTAAAACCCACTTCCTTTCGTCTTCCCCTCTCCTTCCCTCTTTCCTGATGAGGCAACAGTTTGTTGCGAAAGCTTGAATTTTGTATGTATGTTTGTGTTTGTGTGTCTATCGACCTGCCAGCGCTTTTGTTCGGTAAGTCACCTCATCTTTGTTTTTATATATAATTTTTCCCACGTGGAATGTTTCCTTCCATTATATATATATATATATTACATAAAAACATGTTCCAGTCCATCCTTACCACCAAGGTTCTCTCCCGTGACTCTATCACAGTTTTCTATGTGAAACTAAACAGAGACATCACTGCCCATTGAAGCAAAGAACCAGTGATGTTTTTTCCCCAGTGAGCCTGACTTCATATTTACCAAGAAAATGTGTAAGGTGTAAACAAATTTTAAAGAAGGATCTTAAACATAACTTTATAAAGAAGTTTTGTGATTGAATAAGGCTAAATACATAAATACTTGCCAGATAATGATGAAAGAAACAGTTGGAATATTACAGGACAATTAATATTCTTACAAGTCAGAAGATGAAAGAAATGGTTTTGCAAATTAACACAGAAAAAATATAAAAAGAAGGAAGGAATTTCAAATAAATGTCTTCAGACAACATATTGATCTCAAAAACTTCCTTCAATAACAAACGATATGCAGCTTTTGAAGAAACATCTAGTGGAAAAAAGGATGGAACCAGGGAGTTCATCAAACAGAAAATGTATCATCTGGTATTGAACAGAAGTATCAGTAATACAAATTTGTTATACTACAGGACCATGATTGTACTTGGGACGAACCTCTTCATCTGAAGCAAATCAATGGCCACAAATGTCTTTCTTCAGGGCTCCAAAAATATGGAAATCGAGAGATATTGGGACTATATGGAGGATGTGTAAGAGCGTCCAAGTGAAACTTCTGCAGCATAGTCGAAACAACAGGTATGCCAGCTCCTGGAAAGTCTTTGACTGCAAGGGCCCACTGCTCATTGACTTTCTGGAACATGGTGTCACAATTAACACACAGCAGTATATGGACACTTCACAAAAATTGAAGTGTGCTGTCAAAGCAAAATGCCCAGGAACGTTGACACATGGCATCATTTTGTGCAGGATACTACCTGCCCACTTGTTACCTAGGTTGATTCTGCTACATCGTAGAAGTTTTGCAGGGAAGCCCTGAAACATATTTCATACAGTTCCCATCTCTTACCATGTGATTTTCATTTTTTAGGAGCCTGGAGAAAGATATGGGTGGTCATCAATCTTCTTCAGATGGAGAAACACACACTTGTGTACAACAACGGTTCTGTAGGCAAGTGTGAACATTATTCCAGGAAGCCCTTGACCATTTTGTCTCATTGCTGGATAAATGTGTTAACAGTTATGGTGATTACTTTCAAAATAATAAACATGTTATGTACTTTTTCCATCTGACTCTTTTTCATTTGACTACCTTGGTGCCAATTGCAGCTAAAAAATAGCGATCCCACAGAGAAAAGCAGAGAGTAACTGGAACTATTGTAAATAAATCTAGTCATATCAGTATGGTGAAAACCTTTCAAGACCTATTGGCTTTCACTTTATTTCCTGTAGAACATTATCCCTTAGTGTGTAGTTCATTTTCTGTAAGTATACAGATTTTTTATGATGTGCCACTATTAGAGCACGCTATTTAACAACAACTCTTTCATGTTCTGAACAGAAACAATCTTCCATTTCAGGTAGAAATCAGATTACCAATAAGAATTTTTGGTTTGATTGTGGATTTCTTAATGCAACATTAAGAGTGTGAAATTCCATAATGTTAAGATGTTTGGTAAATTTTAGTTTCCTTTATTCTGGAAAAATTGTATAATGAATATGATCATTGATCATCCACACTGCCTGACAAAAAGGTGCAAAACCCACCCTAAGGACTGTGTTCAGTAGCACCAGGTTACAATATGTGCATATGAGGGACTGTAATGCTAGCAATTCATTAGTTACAATCATCAGTGTGTGCCATATGTTTTGACTCTTACGGACAGTAACTTTGCTGTGTTTACAGGTGAACAGTGTTTGCAACATTAATTCTAGGGTACAACCATGTCACACTGATGTGTAATTACTCCTGTTGAACAGATTTAGCTGTTTGAACAGGGTCGCATTGTGAACCTGCAGGAAGCTGGAAGGATATATTGATGAATTGCTGCTCTTGTTGAACACAATGTATCCATGGTGTGGCACTGCTTTCAACAGTAGTTTATGGAACACTGCCACACCTATAGACCAGGTTCTGGATGTCTGTGTAGTATAGACACACATTGTGTGAGTCACAGTGGCCAACCAAATATCACCCAGGGATGAAATCTGGCCACATGTTGCACCTAACTGTGTTGTCAGAGATCACCCGGAACTGTCTGCTTGCAACAGGATTAAGATCATCTGTGCCCTGGACACGTTACCACTGTCACCAGAGCAATGCCCAGCATGGATAAACTCTGGTGCCATGCAAGACTTGACTGGAGGGAGGAATGATGCTCTGTTGTCTTCAGCGATGGGAACAGGTTCTGTCTGTGAGTGAATGAGGAACATACATGTGTATGACTTGGACATTGTGAACTGCCTACCGGAGCACATTCACACAAGACACAGAGGTACCATCCCAGCCTTCATGTTGTGATGAGGCATCAGTTACAACATACAATTACATTTTGTGTTTCTGCAGGGTAAAGTAACCAATGCCTGCTAGATTGCACAGGCTGTTATTCACATGCTACTGCCATTTCTTTGAAGGAAGGATGGTCTGCTTTTTTTAGCATGAAATGCACAACCACATACAGCTGCTGTGTCACAATGTGCTCTTCGTGGTGTACAACAACTGCCTTGATCATCAAGCTTATAAGATATCTCGTGTCAGTTGAACATGTATGGGATAGGATAATGCGGGAACTTAATAGTTCTCCAGTGCCTGCAGAAACAATTGTCACATTGCAACAAAAGGTGCAAGCTGCTTTGGACAGTGTATCACCTATTGTTGCCTCCAGAGGGGTTACATTGTGTATTGACCCAACTGTTTGAACTCACTTTAGTGTGACATATTTCAATTGGTCTGAATGTATCGTATTTGTTGTTGTCGTCTTCAATTCGAAGACTGGTTTGATGCAGCTCTCCATGCTACTCTATCCTGTGTGAGCCTCATCACCTCCGAATAACTACTGCAACTTACATCCTTCCAAATCTGCTTATTGCATTATCTCTTGGTCTCCCTCTACAATTTTTACCCCACACACTTCTCCCCAGTACCAAGGTAGTGATACTGGAATGTGTCCTTGTCAGCTGATCCCTTCTTCTAGTTAGGTTGTGCCACAAATTTCTTTTGTCGTCAGTTCTATTCAGTACCTCCTTATTAGTTAACATGATCTACCCACCTAACCTTCACCATCCTCCTGTAACACCAAATTTCAAAAGTTTGTTTCTCTTTTTGTCTAAACTATTTATCATCCATACAAATGCTTTCAGATAAGATCTAACACAAATCTGTATTCAGTGTTAACAAGTTTGTTTTCTTCAGAAACAATTTCATGCCATTGCCGGTCTACATTTTATATCCTCTCTACTTTGGTCATCATCTGTTATTCTGCTGCCCAAATAACAAAACTTGTCTGCTATTTTAAGTGTCCCGTTTTCTACTCTTAATTGCCTCGGCATTGCCTGATTTAAATCGAGTTTTCATTGTTTTTGTTTATGTTCATTTTATGTCCTCCTCTAAAACACTGTCTATTCTGTTCAACTGCTCTTCCAAGTCCTCTGCTGTCTTTGACAGAATCACAGTCATCAGCTACCCTCAATTTTTTATTTCTCCTCCCTGAACTTTAATACCTACTCCAAATATTTCTTTGGTTTCCTTTACTGCTTGCACACTGTAGAGACTGAATAACGTCAGGGATAAGCTACAACTCTGTTTCATTCCATTCTCAACCACTGCTTCCGTTTCATGGTCCTCGGCTATTATAACTGCTGTCTAGCTACTGCACAAGTTGTAAATAGCCTTTTACCCCCTGTATTTACCCCAACTACCTTCAGAACTTCAAAGAGAGTATTCCAGAACTTCAAAGAGAGTATTCCAGTCAACATTGTCAAAAGCTTTCTCTAAGTCCACAAATGCTATAAACATAGGTTTGCCTTTCCTTAACCTACTTTCTAAGGTAAGTTGTGTTCCAACATTTCTCTGGAATCCAAACGGATCTTCCATGAGGTTGGCTTCTACCAGTTTTTCCAGTCTTCTATAAAGGCTTCTACCAGTTTTTCCAGTCTTCTATAAAGAATTCCTGTTAGTGTTTTGCTACCTGTCAGCACCAGCTTTCCTTGGAATCGGAATTATTACATTCTTCTTAAAGTCTGAGGGTATTTTGCCTCTCTAATACATCATGGAAGAACTTGTCATGGCAGGTTCTCCCAAGGCTGTCAGTTGTTCTGACACAATGTTGTCTACTCCAGGGGCCTTATTTCAACTTATGTCTTTCAGAGCACTGTCAAATTTTTGCAGTATCATATCTCCCATATCATCACCATCTACATCCTCTTCCATTTCTATAATATTGCCTTCAAGTACATCTCCCTCATATAGACCCTCTATATACTCCTCCCAACTTTCAGCTTTTGCTTCTTTGCTTAGGACTGGTTTTCCATTCAAGCTCTTGATATTCATACGTCCGAGTCTCTTTTCTCGAAAGACCTCTTTAATTTTCTTGCTTGTAGTATCTGTCTTTTTCCTCTTGTTACATGCTTCTGAATTCTTGTATTTACCCTCTAGCCATTTCTGCTTAGCCACTTTGAGCTTCCTGTCAGTCTCATTTTTTAGATATTTGCATTCTTTTTTGCTAGCTTCATTTGCTGCATTTTTATGTTTTCTTCTTTCGTCAATTAAATCCTATACCTCCTGTGTTACTCTAGGATTTCTGTTTGGCCTTGTCTTTTTCCGATTTGGGCCTCTGCTGTCTTCACTATGTTATCTCTCAAAGCTATCCATTTGTCTTCTACTGTATTCCTATCTCCTGTCCTAGTTAACTGTTGCCTAATGCTCCCTCTGAAACTCTTAACAACCTCTGGTTTCTTTCAACCCATCTCCATAATTTCCTACAGTTTCTTTAGCTGTAATCTAACATTCACAACCAATAAATTGTGGTTAGAAGTAACATGTGCACTGGAAACATCTTCCAATTTAAAACTTTGTTCTGAAATCCCTGTCTTACCATTACATAACCAAATGTGAAACCTTCTGGTGTTCGCTTTGATTAAATAATGCTCTGTGCAAAATTCTACCAGGTAGCTTCCTCTTTTCTTCCTTTCCCCAGTCCATATTCACCTACAATTTTTTCCTTCACTTCCCTTTCCTTCTCTCGATTTTCAGTCCTAAATCACAAATAAATTTTTGTCTCCCTTAACTGTCTGAATAATTTCTCTTACCTCATCAAACTTTTTTTTTCAATCTCTTCTTCATCTGTGGAGCTAGTTGGCATATAAACTTGTACTACTGTGGTGGGTGTTGGCCTTGTGTATGTCTTGGATACAATAATGTGTCCATTATTCTGTTAATAGTAGCTTACTCACATTACTTATAACTCTGTATGCACGTGCTGTTCCTCCTGCCACCATACTTCTCTAAACACATCAGATGAATTCGCAATTATGAATAATGACTACAATCAGCTGTAGAATGGAATAACGACAATGAAAATTTGTGCCAGACTGGGACTCGAACCCTGATTTCCTGCTTATTGTGAACGGTTGCCTTACCATTGTCATTCCATTCTACAGCTGATGGTAGTCATTATTTGCAATTGCGAATTCATATGATGGGTTTAGTAATGGCTGTGGTTGCTGCAGTGAATCGTCATCAAAATAACACCGGCTTTGCAGTATCATATTTATCTGCCAGTACCGGGCATGCAACTTTCAAACACAATTGATCAGTATGGGAATATACATAATGGATGAGTGTGTACAGATTGTAGACGTATGGTTGATGACATAAGGAAATTTGGGTCTGGCCATGAGTCGTGCATGGATAGCCAAATGGTAAGGCAACTGCTCACAATAAGTGGGAAATCTGGGTTTGAGTCCCAGTCTGGCACAAATTTTCATTGTCGTCATTCCATTCTACAGCTGATTGTAGTCATTATTCGCAATTGCGAATTCATCTGATGTGTTTAGTAACAGCTGTGGTCGCCGCAGTGCATCGTCATCAGAAAAACACTGGAACTGCAGTATCATATACTTCACTAATTCCCACTATATCTAATTTCAACATATTCATTTCCATTTTTAAATTTTCTAACTTATTTGTGCGATTAAAGGATATAACATTCCGCACTCCAATCTGCAGACCAATTTCTTTCTCCTGATTCGACATCCTCCTCAATAGTCCCCACCCGGAGATCCGAATGTGGGACTATTTTACCTCCAGAATATTTTACTGAACAGGATGCAATCTTCATGCCATTGGGAAAAATTACGATTGTAGTTTCACCTGGAATTCAGTTGTTCACAGTACCAGCACAGCAAGATTGTTTTGGTTGATGTTACAAGGCCAGATCAGTCAATCATCCAGACTGTTGCCCCTGCAACAACTGTAAAGGCTGCTGCCCTTGTTCAGAAACCTTACATATACTCCTACTACCTGTCACCTCACTTGTCAGTAAAATGACCTTCTTCTTGAGGGTGTTGCATTTCTTTTTACTGACAGTGTACAGTCATATTTCTATTTTTCTAAATAATATTAGTGGAGTACTTTCATGTGATTTAATTGCAGTACTTATGCGTAAATTAATTTCTTACTATTAAGACTTAAGCATCAGTGCTATGCAGCGTTACATACAAAATATCATCATGCAATAAAATTACTAAATCTGTGAAGTAAACATTTTTAGTGGTTCACTAGTTCACGAGCCTTTCCTTGATGAAGACTCTCATTGTTTGAAAACATTATACGTAGATATTTAAAACAATTTTAAAGTATCATTTATTTTCAGTCTGTGTTGCACTTTTTTATTTTAAATATCAGTACAGTTGCTGTCCTCTCATGAAGAATATGTTTGTTATCGTACGAGTGAGAAACCCTGCTCTTTGTGATGAATAATATGTGCTTGCATTATTCTGTGCCTGTGTATAATAGAAAGTTGTCAATTTTGAATTAATTTATTAATTTGTTCAACAGGATCGTGATGGTCTCATTGAAGTAATGCTGGATTTTGTCGAGGCTATGAATCCAGACATTAGGTTCAAACGGCAGTTCTCTGTACTGAAGGACAGAGATCTGACAGGAGAACTGAAAGACATTTGGCTGGCAGTACATATGATGAGAGAGCGGGAGAGAATGGAAGGTGTGAAAGGACGTGATGTTGTAGGACCTGAGGGTGAATGGTTGCAGGTTGCATACGAGACAGAAGTGACATTAACTGAAGATAACCCAGGTGCAACCACAGAACCAGCTGTACATTCTCGAGAGAATCCCACAAGAGATACTCTTGCAGCTGAACAAGTTTCCAACGAAGAATGGTTGTATGTTTCTCGTGAAACTGAATGTGCAGGTGGAAGACATTTGGAGGCTGCATCATCAACATATGGGAACAAGTCTAGACACAGAGATGCTGACAAAAATATTAGCAACTCTCCACCACCCAAAGTAAAACAAATAGAGAATTGTCATACTGGAATGAATGAAAAATTGACTGACTGTTTCTCAGGTGTTGATGCCACACGGCAGGTGCCCAACAGTTCAAGAACTACTGTGTGTAACTCATCCGAATCTCAGGGCTCGCACCATACATCGAATGTTGTTCCTCAGAATACACATCAGGGCTTAAGCAATAAGAAATCTGAGTTTGAAGCATCAGCGGCTAATGCTCACAGTTACAAACCTAATGAATCTCCAGCAAATGTAATTCACCTTGATCATGATTATAATTTAGTTAAGCCTTTTAAAGTGGATGATCGTAATGAGAAAAGATCTTGTAAGAATGGGCAGAAGCGTGATCATCTGGTGCATGAAAAAAAGAAAAGTTCAACAGAGAAGGTGCCACAATCTGAGCGTGGTGATTCAGATAAACATAAAATATGTGCAAAAACTGCAGATGGAAGTGCTAGTCACCATACACAGTCAGATACTACTGAGAAGTTGTGTTCAGGGAACCCCACAGACTGTAGTTCTGTTATTAAATCTAAAATTTCAAAACATGAATCACCTACAAACACAGAAAGAAATGAACATTCAAAAGAGAATTTGTGTACGGGTACAGTGACTGTTTCAGTTCCATAGTTGAAATTAAGACAGGAAGTTTCATAGTTGGCAGTATGATACAATTGCCTTTTTTTAATCAGTATTTGTGCTTTAGAAGAATATCACCAGACAAATATGAAACCTACGTGTTGTTAGAGCTGTGCTTTTTGTAATTATGTATATAAAATTTTAAATTTATATGTATTTGGTTTTGAAATAATGTTTACAGGTGGGTGGTAACATGTTTATAAGCTTTCTAATTAGTCAAAGTGCTGATCTACACCTGTTGTTGGTATTTCAGTGTCTATGACAGCCTATGACAGCATTTATTCATTAATACTACTCAGAAGATAAAATAGGAATAATCCATGCTGAATCCTACCTTCCAGTTTTAATGACAATTAAGTTCATGTTAGTGGAAAAGTAGATCATCTAGCAGTTAGTGTGTCAACATTATTTACACCACCACATTCACAATACCAGCAGATGAAGGTATGATATTGTAGCTGTTACTAGCTCTTAAGTGTAATGTTGCACTGTCATTTGTATGTTGTTCACTTATAAATTTCATCAAGGAGGAATTATATTATCAAATGTGCTTGGTTCCGATATAAATGATGAACTTTGTCATCAAATGTGTGATAAATCACTCTGATGGCAGGTTACGTAGAACAGGTTTGTGCAGCAACATGATTTGTATTCTGTGAACAGAAACCTGATACTGACAGTGAATTGTGCTTGTTTCATAGAGAATTGTTAATACAGGCTGCATTAGAGGGAAGACTGTGTAACTGTTTGTTTATTGACTTAAGCTTAGCTGGAGACATTTTGTTGCTACAGTGGTAATAAAAATTCAGTTATGTTATTCATTCTGGTAATACAGAAGACAGTCCCATTTTTGGGAAAAGATGGCCATCTTGACTCTCACAAATTAATTTTTGCTGTCATTAAGGGAGATTTTATTAACTTGAACAGAGCATAGGATGAATGGCTATTATTCAAGATGTTATATTATTTGAGCATTTTTGTTGTGTTTCCAGGGCTTTAAAATTGATCAGTAGTTGGTTTTCATGAAAATAGGTAATGGTGCTTCATATTTGTGGCTGTTGTAAGATTAGGCGTTGATGCCCCATTGATGTGTGATAATTGAGGATGGAGAAATTTGAGGGGCAAGGGTGAATTGATCTCGGTACACCGATTACATGAAAAGAAATAGTTTATGATGTACTCCAGTTGGTCATGTGATCTGAAACTGATGATTATAATTTGTCTGATATTGAAAAAAACTAATATTGTTACTTTAGATGATAACATGTTGACTAATGGGAATATAAAATCTTTGAGCCACAGATACTGTCCGAACACCAGTCCACTTTATTCTCTCTTTGGTAAGATATAACATGAAGATTCCCTCTCTAACAGTAGGTAAAATATATAACTTGATAACCATAGTCTAAAACTTGTGGGTGCTTCTTGTCATGACGCATCAGATGTGGCATAATGCTGTGGCATATTCTCTCACATGTAAACACTGTATTCCTATTTGGAAAGTTTAGATATTTGTGTGCAGTTAAAATAGATGTTAGTGTCACAATACATTCAGGTTTCTGAAACACTGAGAAGTAATAGAGGTGTGAATCTTTTTACCCACTGTGAGGTGTACATACACTATGTGGGCAGACTGTGACAAGTTAAAACGAGAGGAATAGAGAGTAGCTACATTAAGTTGGAAGCTGAAGTGAGACCATGATGTGGTTAAGTGCTTCAGTTGGTAAGAGCACTACTTGTGATACACACACATCAGGGTTAAGATTTATGTAGGATGCTGTTTTTAACTGCTCACATTCTGTATGTGGCTTAGCAGTTTGGACGTTAAGGGTATTACTTAGATTTCCTGTATGTTGAAATTGATGGCTATGCAGAGATTTCACCATGTTTAGTTTATGAAGAAAGTAAAATCAAAGATGTGCTTGGATGTACCTTAGCATGTGTAAGAGAGGTACACAACTGCTCATTGAGAGTTGTTTGACTGTCTCTGGCATCTCTGAGTCTTTAATGTAGCGTACTGAAATAAAGTTAGTATTAACTTGATTTTTCATCACAGGATTAATATGCACAAAAACTACAGTTTTATGCAGAGTTCAAAATATTTTAATGTTGTGTTCTGCATTATGTTACAGAGTTTGTAAAAGCATTGTAGGATGTGAGGGTCCTGTTTCCACAAATATTTGGCAAAAGCTGAAGCTGTGCTGAACTAAGTAATCCAGAGACGTACTTTTTATAGGATGTGCTTTTTAAATTGCCACACATAAGTGAGCCTTACAAAACAATTCAGTGCATCAGCTTATCACTGGCTACTCTCCATTTCCCCCAAACTCCTTAGGGGGTCTTCCTTTATTGGCCTGGGGCTGTCAACTGCAGGAGAGTCTGTGGTGAAGTCACTCCACTATATCCATTTTT
Organism: Schistocerca piceifrons; assembly: GCF_021461385.2. Taxonomy (NCBI): domain Eukaryota; kingdom Metazoa; phylum Arthropoda; class Insecta; order Orthoptera; family Acrididae; genus Schistocerca; species Schistocerca piceifrons. The sequence continues at coordinate 145,051,718 of NC_060138.1, read as the reverse complement.
CTCAAGCTGCTGGATGTGGAAATGGGCAGTCTGTGGCAAACTGAAGCTTTTTGTAGGTATGTGAAGTTCATTAGGGTGACCCAATTGGAAGAGTCTTGTGCAGGTTCAAGATTAATTTGAATACACAGTTGTAACTTGTCATATATGGCCTATTCAAAATTTCCACTACCAAGAGTAAAATAATTCCATCAGCCTTAATTTCATCATTAAAGGTATACAGGCACAGTTGTTTTTTCCTAAATTCTTGGAAGTGTACAAAATAATAACATGTTTAGTTGCCACCATTAGCAATTCATTACTGTGTATGTGTTTTGATTGCACCCAGCTAAATTTAAATCTTATGTAGATTGTTATTTCATACATTCTTAATTACTGGAGAGAGTGGCAAATTAGTGCAGACTTATGACCCCAGGCAATTGTTAAACTGAGTTAAGAGTAAATGTCACAAGAAAATGTTAGGAACTGAAATAGTATTACTATCCAGTTGAAACCAATGGAAAACTTCAGGTGCCTCAGTCAATACTAGTACTGAGCTGTGTACAATTACAATCTTTACAGAGATGACATGAGTGAAATAGTGTATCTGTGCTGACTGTTCTCAACTACTAGTCCTCCCCTATACCCTCCCCTTATACCAGCACACCTCACAAGCACATGTATTTGGCATTTCAGGTTATTGTCAAAGGAAGTCTTAGAATCTGAGTGTTAGATGAATTGCTTTTAGACCACTTTTGTTCAGTAATTGGGGCAATTATTTTTTATGAGACATCTTCGTGTGAAGAGGGATGATTATGTTATGGGAATTTGTTCAGTTTCTGCATCCAATATAGTCCTTGAATTGATAAGAACTATTATTGTTGAACTGTTTTATTAACATTTATGGAAAGATTTTGTTGTTACTATATTGCTTAATATTTGTATGGTAGATTATGAATTTGTCCTGTTGCTACTGTGTCTGTTTTCTTTTAATAACTCATATTTTTGGTTCCCTTCAAAATATCCGTTATTTTTTTATGATGGTTGCTCTTACCTCCTCCCCCCCCCCCCCCCCCCCCAACTGCCACCATAAACACCTTCAAAGTGTATCCTCCTCGTAATTTACTAAGAAGCTAATGTATTATAGTAATTGACCACATAGTGTGGTTCATATTAAGAGCAAACTTTTTTTTGCCCTCTTATTTCACAGCATCCAAGAGTATGAACATCATTATTATTTGTAATAATAATTTTGAGTTCTTTAAACGTTACTGCTGTTAGATGTTGCTTACACTCTACATTTCCATTCTCATTGCATCCTTCTTCCAAATATCAACATTGCTAATACTAAAAATAAATCTTATTGTGACTACGAAATGATATAATGATATCCTGTTACATCCCACATTAGCCCTGCTGCCATTTACAAGTTCTGAGTATGCCAATACATGTTCAGTCACTATCCAGTTTTGTAACAAGCATATATACTTTGTGCTGATGCTCATCATGCTGCACCTACAATAAGGAAGAAAACATTCTCTGTTTTGCCTGCCCCTTCACTCACTATTCTCATTTATCATTTAAAGCTTATCGGTTTTCATCTGTGATCTTGGACATGACTCCCCCTCCCACAATGGAAAGATATCATCTGCAGCCAGATCACCTCTACTTTTAATGATTTTTTTATTTATTTTAAATTTTGTATACTAGGTTTTAGTATTTCCCTTCTGTTTCATCCTTTCTTTTAGGATTGGGACTAGTCACAATGGATTTATCAGTATAGTAGTGTTGTTTATAGTAATGAAAATTTTGCTCTTCAGCAAAAAGTTCTGAAATCAACTCTCCTTCAGATACTGATGAGTGTATGTTCAAGTCATTTTTGTATCATTCATTTCCAATATCTTATGAGAGAAGAGGTTTGTATTATTTACAGATAGAGCCATTTCTCACGTATTGTGGGACAGTAACCCACTGTGAAGAAGAATAAGAAATTACTGAAAGACTACATTAAATAGAAGTAACAGTAGATTTCTGTTGGATTTCATTTCTTTGTTCCCTTGAATGAGTAGTTAGTAGTTTTATAAGTAGATAAATGAGTGTGTATAATGTTAACTTTCTGGATTTTCTGAACAACCCCCACTGCACGATATGTTGAAGTGATTCAGGTGTGTCACTTTGTTTGATTCCACAGTATTGAATATCTCCAATATGTTATCAGTTGGCTGACTTGTGTTCAAGGAGTATAACTAGGTTTGCACATTCACACTGTCGTCAATCTGTGAGTTTTCTCCATAGTGGAGAGTTCTTATGTTACATTAAATATGTTGTGGCGTAACAAGACAGCCATGCCACTCGGAAGTAGCCGAAAGGCACGCGTTAAACTCACGCAGGCTAGAGATAGGTCTGAAACAGGATACGTAATGAATGCTATAAAGAAAAGTACGTAGCTGCTGGAATACTTAACTTTAATCCATCCTTGTTGTACATCGCTATTGACGATACAAGTGAGGCTCTATAGATACTAATGGCGCCTTGCTAGGTCGTAGCCATTGACTTAGCTGAAGGCTATTCTAACTATCTGCTCTGCAAATGAGCGAGGCCTCGTCAGTGTGCATCACTAGCTAGGTCATCCGTACAACTGGGGCGAGTGCTAGTAAGTCTCTCGAGACCTGCCGTGTGATGGCGCTCGGTCTGCGATCACTGACAGTGGCGACACGCGGGTCCGACATGTACTAATGGACCGCGGCTGATTTAAAGCTACCACCTAGCAAGTGTGGTGTCTGGCGGTGACGCCACAAAATATATGTCAATAACCATAATGTGTTGTGGTGATTACACTTGTAGGCAGCAGTTTCAGTCCTCTGATCATCTTACCTTCTCTTTTGAAGTCAAACAGTGTCTAGACCTAAATTCGATGTGAATACTGTTCATCTTAATGTAACCAGTTTTTCTTCAGGAGCTTATTATTTGACTTATTCATCAGTTGATATGTTTGGAGCCAGAAAAGCATGAATATTTTTACTTTGCACTAGCAAAAACTGTTGTATGCTGTGAAGTTTTATTTACCTATGTGTTAAGCATTGAAGTGGCTTTTTAGGAAGCAGCCCTATTTACTGTATCCCATGTAGGGGGAATCTGAATGGAGCCATTTCTTCCTATAAGGTCCTAAAGGCAATGTGTATGCCCAATTTGTATTGATGTATAATGAGCAGAGGTGTAACAAATGGTGACAATAACAGAACATACATCGGAACTATTCGAGTTGACATCTCATTTTTTAAGATAATACATAAAGAATCTAGTAATGCTGGACATTTAATAAAGTGTGAAACAATAGGTAGAGATTAACTTATTGTAATATCTGTGTCTTGTAATATCTGTGTGCAGCCTGTGTGATATGTTTAAAGGGCATCATTTTCTGCTTATGGCTGTAAAAGTTTTTATTATGGTATTACTGTTTCAGCATTATGGCATTGTCATGTATCCATAAAGTGTGAAATGATGTCTTTTAAATAGGTAGAAAGCTAGTAGACGCATGCTATTGTAGAATAAATTAAAAATATTTTTCCTCTCGTCATTAATATAGTTATTCCTCTCCTGAAAGATTTGTTTATGCACCCACACAGTACTTTATACTTTCATTTTCAAATCTTGTTGTTCATCGTTTCCAGTTCGTAATTTCAAATCTTTATCCAGCTCAATAACAGTTTCATTTGAAATGTGATACAATGTGACAATTTAGACATCTTTCCACATTGGTTATAAGTTTGGATTGTTTTACAGCTGAGTGATATGTAAAATATCTAAGTGAATGGGATCTTTGTTTATTGCATTGTATCATACCCTGGAAAATAAACATAAATAAGTTACTTTTTAAATTAGAGATAAGTCTCCAAAATGTTTACTTGACACAACTAGATGTTAATGTTTGTTAAAATCTCAAATGTTTGAAGTGTCTTAAAGTCACAAGAGTTTAGAAGTGTGTCTAGACAATGTGAAATTGCTGGAGGAATATTTTGCAGTTCTCATTTGAGTTTGAGGAATAATTTTCTGATAGGTACAAAAAAAATTGCCTTTTTAAACTTCTCTTACTCAATTACGACAGCATAAAACATGATTTTTGTTGCTGATTGGGAATTTAAACACTTTTGTGGATTCTGGGAAGCTCTTGTATGATTACTTAAGATAGCTTTTCATCATCTCATTAATTGAGTGTTAATATGTTTGGATTCATCAACATTAAAATAACAAAGAGATTTTGAATGGCAGTGTGCTTGATACAGTTTGATCAGCTTCAGAGATTTATGCTAGTTGTGCAAATTATTGGAAACTGTTTGCAAAAAACCATTATTTCCACAACTTAAATGATGTCATTTTGAATTTTTGTGAAGCCAGTCCCACCAACAAAAGGCAATTATAACACAATACTGGCCAATCTTAAAGCTAATATATAGTTCAAGATAATTGTTTTCATATTAGCTGATCACCTGCAGTCATTATTAGAGTAAGTTGTAGTATTAAGTTATACATCTTAGAATTGCTGAATGTGTTAGCCTTCTTATAAATGGACATAGTCTTGTGAATGTTAAATAGCTTTGAAGGAGTAATGTAGCACTCAGTAGATCTGTCTCGCTGTTACCGTATTAGAATTTTCTGTGCAGAAATGATGATGATGCCATTTGATATACTCTGATCTCAGTGTGAAGTAACAACTTGTATATTTACTTTACTAGCTATGAGTAAGTTCAGTGAACAAAACAGGCCTTATGTTAGTTTCCACTGTTTTGCTTTCCTAAGGGGGAGCTAGGTACTTGCCAGATAAACAGTTATTGACTTTAAGAACATTTGAAAGTTTCTATAAGATGATGTATAATGTTTCAGTGAAAATGTGACACGTGTTTACGTTGAAGATATAGTAATTGGATTTCTCATGGTTTTTTATGACCTTCGTACGAATTTTTGCGTTGTAATAATTTTACTTGACATGTGTTGTAACAGAGTTCTATAAACCAACAACTGTGCTATAACTATTGGATTTTTTAAAAAAAATATGTATATAATACTCAGTATTTGTAAGTTCTATATTTTTGAATTTTTTTCATGTTAGACTAGTATGCTGTATTGCATTGGAGTTGCAATGTGATTGGGCAATAACGTCCTGTGCTTGTTTCGGAAACATAATTCGTTGCATGCACTGCAGAATTTTTTTAAGGCTAGTGATCCACAGTGACATGGTAGATGCAAATTTACAATTTGTAATGATCTCACAAATTCATATGATTTGGTGAATAAAAATATTAAACTTTTGTATTAATTAAATTGAGTAGTAAAACTCCTTCCTATTTATGTACTGTAGAACATGTGATATTATTGTAATCATTTTGCTTTGCATATGTCGTGTTATTTTTAATGAGATCATTGTTTTATTTTTGTTGAAAAATAATTGAACGTGCAATATGTTAGACTAGTGTTGATATTGCTTTTCTTAAACCATTTGTTGAAACATTAACAGTTTACACTTAATTTTCTTTGTTTTATAAGAAACAAATCTTTTATTGTTCACATCTGATAAGGCGCTATGTGAAAGATTTAATAGTGCTTACATGTTAAACTGATGTTCCATCCCATTAGTGCCTAGCTTGGGAGATCTCTTAGGTGATTGACATCAAATCATAATATTTTTATCACCTCCTTCATTTGTCAGCTGAAGTGGGATTCCATTGTGCTGTACATTTTGTGTCCTTAACATTTGCTGGCTTGCCTTTGTGTAACATCAATACTGCCATAATGATTTAAAATAAGACTCTTGCTCAAACTAATTGTGAGAGTCACTTTTTTTTGTAGGTACCAATATATGTTGACTGGAAATTAACAAATTGCAGGGGTGGTTCACAGATTTCTGGCAACTGTCTCTTCAGCTACACTACATCCATTGTTTCAAATTAATATAGTTCAAAGGTCTTCAGGTTTCAGTTGTGTGTTGTACTGAACATTTGAGAGAATATCTGTATTATTTAATTTATTTTGCAGTATTCCACCTTTCTAACATAGCATTATTTTCTTGTGCCTTTGCCAACTATTGTATTTGCACTTACTTTCTCAGTTGCTCATTTTTCTATAACTAATTGTCTTATGGTAATTCATGCAGCTTCTGACTGTTCAGATTTTTAGATCACTCTGTCATTCCTAACTTGTTCTGTTCAAAATGTCATGTTTGACCTGAAGTTCTGAGTGACTATCCAACTATTCTCTTTTGTCATTGTAAAGGCACTTTCCTCCAATGCTTTTTCTCTTTTTAAACAGTCAAATCCACCTCAGGATTTAAAGATCATGAATTTATAAGCAGCTTTTTATTTGTTGGTCTACTGTCTGGTATGAAAACTTCATTCTGTGATATCTCTTGAAATGTGTTTCTGTATTTACCTTTTCATAGTTTTTTGTCATTCGATTTTTATCTTGCTCAACATTGTAGTCACATAAACATTCCAACACACACACACACACACACACACACACACACACACACACACACACACACACACACAGAGTTTTGTATTTTTTTCCCCTTGTTCATAACCAATAGCTCTTAAGAAAGAAAATTCATTTTCTACTCTTTTGTTCTCTGTAGGTGAATTGTATTTATTAGCTGCTTAACCCATTTTTGTCTCATGGAAAGCTTATATTCAAAATTGAAATAAATGCAGTAAACCCTTTTAATTTTCTTAAACTGTGTACTAGTTCTTTTTCTACATCCCCAAAAAAATGAAAAGCAGCAGTAACATGATATTTCATACTGTAATGGAAGATGTATATACATGGTGGTGAGCCCAAAAAACAAACACAATTTGGAAAATTGGTGCCAGTGTGTTTCTGTGTTCACTTCAGTTTTACCTTTACCAACTTTTTATTCGTAATTGTGTGTGTTATTGGTGCCCATTAGCTTCTTTTGCACACTTCATTGGTACAAATTTGCATGGGCATGTTGGGAGGGCAATGTGTGAACATGGTGCTATCTTCATTCAGGAAGTCATGATATTCTCCTCTACTGGTCATGTTGAAACTTGTCTTCCCCCCCCCCCCCCCCCCCCTTCTCTGGTGTCGGCGAACATTAGACAATTCTGATAAATTGGCTACAGGAGTAATGGATGACCTGTGCATTGTCAGTAAAACATTTATGAGTGTAAGGGCTTGTGTTCATTCGTTTGAAGACTTCACTTGCAGTGTGGAGTAATCTGGGAACTTGAGATTGTTTGTTTTAGGGTTTGAATATTTGCATTCTTTCTTAGTACACAGTGTTCTTATTCTCACTGTTTTATGTTAATTTCCTGCTTTACATTGAATACACTGAAATTTCAACTACACTGGTGTTCTTTCATGATTTTGTGTGCGGCACTGATGGGGCCTGAGCTATTGCAGCCCATTCTTCTTTCCCTGGCTCATTTCCTTCACCCCGCCTTCTCTCCCTATTCTCACTCCTTTCCCATTGCCCCCTCCTTCCCCTCTCTTGGTATTCTGATTTATATCAACCTGGCTATCTGCCTGATCCACCTGGTTCCCTGTATTGCTTACAATTTTGTTCCTTCTGCCTGTTCTTTCATCCTTATTGACATTTAGGTCCTTGCTTGAGGTGTGACCTCCACTTCTAAATGTTCTGTTTTTAGTGTGAGCCTTTTGGGGAAGAACTCCCTCCCTAGCATTTACTGCATGGATTCTTCTCACCCCTTCTTTCCCCTTTCCCTTCCCCATTTTAGCCCCTTCCTCCCTACTAGGTCACAGCATGTGCAGCCAGACCATGTTGTGGGGCTGTTATGTACCCATCTAGCTGAGGCCCCTGACAACACAGGGATCACATTACTGATATCTGAGCTGTTCCCTTCCCATTTATGCCAAGGAGTGATTGCTTGTCTTCTTGGAGCATCCGAATTCCCGGCAACAGCAGCTGTGCCAGGCAGCTCTTGCTGTGGCTGGGTGGTTCCCATGGGGGGAGCCCCTGATTGGAGTGGGTGGTATCAGGGCAGATGCTTGGTGCACGGAGCGTATCAAGCTGCAAAAATCTGGCCATTCACAAGTGACCGTCTCTTTAAATGGTGAAGGATCATGGAATGCTACTTCGTGTGACCTGGCAGCCTTCCCTTCACTGGCTGCACCATGGAAGGAGAGCCAGGCTTGCTGTCTTGGTATGAAACACTTTCCCCGTTACCTTGCCTGTTCTAGGATGGATGGGGACACATTCACCGCCACAAAGCCATTGTTTTTTGTGGAGAGTTTTGAGGAAAAATTTGGTGGAGTTTCTTAGTAAGATGCAGTTGGGCTCTCTGTTGGTCAAAGCTTCTTCTGCCATCCAGTGTGCAACTCTTCATGTTTGTGATCATCTTGGCAATGTCCCAATATCTGTTACTCCTCAGCAGTTTCCGAATATGGTCCAGGGAGTGATTTTTCATAGGGACCTCATCCTGCAAACTGATGAGGAACTCCGGGCTTTCCTGGAGCGACACAGCATTCATTTTGTTTGATGTGTGCACAAGGACAACCACACCAACACCGGCACTTCCATTCTGTCTTTCAAGGGGGATACCCTTCAGAGAAGGTCAAGGTTATGTGCTGTAGATGCGGCGTGAAGCTGTACTTCCCTCCACCTATGCGGTGCTTGCATTTTGGGCACGTCTTCCCACTGTATGGCAGACCCTTTGTGTGGTGACTGTGGCCACCCACTCCATGAGGGAAACCCCTGTGTTCCGCTGCTTGTGTGTGTCAATTGCGCTGACCGCCACTCCCCTTTTGCTTGCCGGATTGCACGGCTTAAAAGAGAGAAAAGATGATACAAGAATACAAGTCCCTGGATTGCCTGTTTTATGCTGAGGCTCACCAAAAGTATGAGAGACTACATCCAGTCTCACTATCTTCAATTTTTGTCTCTGTTACGCTCTTTCCCCCTCCTACCTCCTCCTTACCCCAGATGTGTCCCCCTCCTCCTCCCCTGCAGTTCCCACGATCTCCCGTCCGGGAGCAGCTCCCCCTCCCCACTCGAGGAATTGCCCCATTCTTCAGCACCTGCCGATGATAGGGCAGAGGGTTCATCAAACCACCTTCACAATTCTTCACAATATTGATGGTTACCTCACCCGCTTCAATGCCACTCAGGCAATTTTACTGCTATTGATCTCACGATCTCCTCCCCTGCTCTTGTGGCTTCCTTACATTGGTCATCTCATGATAACCTTTATGACAATGACCAGTTTCTGGTGATTCTATTGTTCTCCTGCTGCCATCAGGCAGACAGGCCCCATTGGGCATTCTGCAGCGTCAATTGGCCTTATATATGTCTGTTGTGCACTTCAACACCTCCCTCTTGAATTGCATTGATGTGGCCATGCAAGGCGTCTCTGCCACTACTCTGCATGCTGCTGGCACTACTGGCCCCATATCCGCAGGTCCCCCTCATCGTTGACTGGTACCGTAGCAGACCAAGGATGTAGCAATCACTGTCCAGGATCAGTGATGGGCACTGCAGCGCTTTAAATGACACCCTACACAGACCAACCTCCTTGCTTTTAAGCGTCTCTGTGCTAAAGCTCGTTACCTTATTAAGCAGAATAAAAAGGAAGGCTGGATGTGCAATGTTTCCTCCCTGGGGATGTATGCCTGTTTATGATTGTTTCGGTCCAAGCTCCGTAGCCTTCTGGGCCGCCTGTGACAATCCACTGTCCAGTGTCTTAACCTCCAAGGTGCTCTGTGCGCTGATCCATTGGTGCTTGCAGAACACCTTGTGACATACTTTGTAATGGCATCGACATCCTCTTCTTATCCTGCTGCCTTACTCAAGTAGAAACACTGAGTTGAACAGACCCCATCTGTTTCTACCCTAACATGCTGAGCCCTGTAATGAACCTTTCACCAACTGGGAATTCTTGCAGGCTCTTACCTCTTCACGAGATACAGCTGCAGGCCCAGATTCCATCCACAACCAGATGATCCAACACTTGGACGTTCTGCAGAGGCAGTGGTGTCTTCAACCGCATTTGGTTCATGGATGCTTTCCCATCACAATGGCAAGACAGTTTCATTATCTCCATCCTTAAGCCCGCGAAGAACTCAATGTCTCTGGACAGCTACCGCCCAGTTAGCCTGATGAATGTACTTTGTAAACTACTGGAGAAGATGTTTAGCTTCAAATTATGTTGGGTACTCTAATCTTGGGGCCTTTTGTCCCCGTTTCAGTGTGGCTTCTGGGCATGATTATCTCCAACTGACCATTTAGTCAGATTGGAAACAGCAATCTGACAGGCTTTTACTAACGGCCAGACCCTTGTCACGTGTCCTACATAAGGCACATGACATGACTTGTCACCATCATATTTTAGTTACCCTCCATGACTGGGGCTTCCATGGCCCCCTTCCGATTATTATCCACAAGTTTTTATCTCACCGGCTCTTCCAGGTTTGAGTTGGCACTTCACTCAATGCCCTTCAGATTCAGGAGAACGATATCCCACAGTGTTCTGTGCTAAGTGTTCCACTCTTCCTCATAGCCATCAATGGACTTGTAACCTCTGTTGGGCCTGTGGTTACTCCAATGCTGTACGTCCATGATTTTTGCATCTGGTGCACCTCCCACTCAGTAGCATTTGCTGAGTGCCAGCTCCAAGGTGCCATTCGATAGGCCTGTGTGTGGGCCATCTCCCATGGTTTCCAGTTTTCTCCCTCCAAAATGTGGGTTGTGCATTTTTGTCATCGACCCATAGTACACCCCAATCTGGAACTTTATTTAGGCGACCAGCTGCTCGATGTTGTAGCACAGTCCTGTTACTTGGACCTTATTTTTAATAAAAAGCTGACATGGCTGTCTGATATTTGCCACCTAGAGACTACATGCACGTGGAAACTTAAGGCTCTCCACCTCCTGGCCCACACATCTTGTCGTGCAGACTTTACTGTTCTCTGGTCTCATCCAGACTAGATTATGCACTGGACTTGCATTCGGGAGGACGACGGTTCAATCCCGTCTCCAGCCATCCCGATTTAGGTTTTCCGTGATTTCCCTAAATCGTTTCAGGCAAATGCCGGGATGGTTCCTTTGAAAGGGCACGGCCGATTTCCTTCCCAATCCTTCCCTAACCCGAGCTTGCGCTCCGTCTCTAATGACCTCGTTGTCGACGGGACGTTAAACACTAACCACCACCACCACCACCACCACTAGATTATGGTAGTCAGGTTTATGGCTTCACAGCTCCTTCCGCTCTTCAGCTGTTCGACCCTGTTCACCATTGTGGGGTGTGGCTAGCCATTGATGCCCTTCGCCCTAGTCCTGTTGACAGTCTCCTCATAGAAACAGGGATTCCCCCTCTACCAATACGATGGAACCAACTTCTGGTTTCTTACACAATCACCATTCGCTGATTCCCGGACCATCACGTGTACACTGTCCTCTTTGCTAATGAGGGATGTCTCCCACCTGATAACTGCCAATGGGTGGGATTGCCGGTTGCCGTGCACCTCATTTCCCTCTGTCCGTATCTCCATCTCTGTTCACTGGAATGCACCCCATGTATTTCCTCCCACACTCCTCGTTGGATGGTGCCTAGCCCATGGATTAGGACCAGACTATTCCAGGGTCCTAAGGTCTCTGTCGCTGCAGTGGTTTTCCGGTGTCTTATATGTGCCATCCTTTGCAGAGTTCCAGGGTGCCACCATCTTCTACAATGATGATTCTAAGACAGTCGATAAGGTGGGATATGATTTCCAGAATGAGATTTTCACTCTGCAGCGGAGTGTGCGCTGATATGAAACTTCCTGGCAGATTAAAACTGTGTGCCCGACCGAGACTCGAACTCGGGACCTTTGCCTTTCGTGTGCAAGTGCTCTACCATCTGAGCTACCGAAGCACGACTCACGCCCAGTACTCACAGCTTTACTTCTGCCAGTACCTCGTCTCCTACCTTCCAAATTTTACAGAAGCTCTCCTGTGAAGGAGAGCTTCTGTAAAGTTTGGAAGGTAGGAGACGAGGTACTGGCAGAAGTAAAGCTGTGAGTACCGGGCGTGAGTCGTGCTTCGGTAGCTCAGATGGTAGAGCACTTGCCCGCGAAAGGTAAAGGTCCCGAGTTCGAGTCTCGGTCGGGCACCCAGTTTTAATCTGCCAGGAAGTTTCAGGTAGGATATGCTTTCACGTCTCCTACTGGTTTCTAACACCATTTATTGCCATGATCATATAGTGTGTTCACAGCAGAGCTTCTAGCCATTCACAGAGCCCTCCGTTTGGTTTCGCAGGCCTCTCTCCACAGTGTTTTAATTTGTTCCAACTCAATGAGCAGCCTGCAGGCTGTTGACTGCTGCTACTGCCATCACCCTTTGGTCTCTGTTATCCATGACCCTCCCTCTGCCCATGGCCGTGCCACCTGCTCAGTTGTCTTTCTCTGGGTCCCAAGTCATCTGGGAATCCCAGGAAACGAACTGGCTGACCATTTGGCTAGAGAAGCAGATACTTACCCCTGTTCCCTTTCATGATTCCAGGTGTGGATATGCAAATCTATGCCAAATCTCTCTTTGCCCATAATTGGTGTGCTACTGCTCATTGTAATAAACTCCGCAATCAAGGAGTCTACTGCAGTTTGGCTCTTCCTTCCACTGCTCTCAGAAGGAGTCCACTGTTTTATGCCATCTATGAATCGGTCATACCAGGCTCACCCACTTTGTACTCCTGCGTAACCAATTACGTCCACAATGTGGTTGTGGAGCCAGACTGACTGTATCCCACATATTGGTGGAATGTCCCTTTCTTTTAGCCCTTCATGCTAAGTATAGTTAGTCTTCCAGATTCCTTAATTTTAATATTAGCAGATGATTCATGGATGGTTAAACTGATCCTCAGTTTCCTCTTTGAAAGTGATTTTTATTTCCAGATACAAGGCTTTGCTTTACTCCTGGTGCAGGGGCAGGGAGATTGTGGTTGGGACCTCTCTTCATGTCTTTTCAGTCTGGGACCCCATGACTACTCCTCCATGGAAAACTGCTTCTTTTTTTTCTAGTTTTTAGATTTGGTTTCACCTTTTATGCCTTTTACTGTGTGTGTTTTAACTTCATTATTTTATAATTTGACTCCCCTGATTGGATCCATCCACTTTTAGTGGACCCTCTTTCTTCTGTGAGTAACTTCAGAATCACGGGACTGATGACCTCTCCGTTTGGTCCCATAAACACTCTCAATTAATCAATCTGTTACACTGTGGTTATTTTTTTTTTCACAAACTATTCACAAGTCTCTCTTTGCCAATACCCTTCCTGCAGTTTGATTGTATTGTTGTTCTACAAAGCTTATAAAATTTACAGATAGACAGAAACTTTGCATTGACTTTTTTGTACTTTAATTCTCTTAAAATTTCTCAGCTTGTTGCTTTGGGTTTGGAGGTAATAGTAGTTTCAAAAATAACTTTTAGTGGACTACTTTCCATTTCTTAGATTTTACTGGTGTGAAAGTAAATGTTTAAGATGCCTGGGATGCTGGCTGAATTAAATTTGATGCCACAAGCAGTAAAAGATACTTCATTGTAACATATACAGTGTTGCTTGGAAGGAACATTGGGTCATTCAGAAGACTGTGATTCTAAGTAAAACGGTTTTAGTCTGATAGTTATTCACAAAGTGAAGCATTTTAATAGTTAAGACCTGAAGGAGTGGATTTCAAGGACATTCAACCCTTCAGAATTGAGGTTTCGATTTCATTAAATAGCTTGGCACATACATTATTTGGGACTGTTTTCATTTTGTGACTGATTTCTCCTTACTTCTTGTTCAACTAAGTATGAGCTTTTTCTCTAATGCTTTTCTTGAGTAAAGTGTTAACTGTGTATGATGGAGTAACAGCAACCACTGCACTACAGGCTACAAATTCTGGATATTGTAGCTGTCTGTCGTCATATTTATCTGTGTGCCATGATTCTGAGAAAGGTGTAAGTTCAGAAACTGGGCTGCACTAGTCAACTTCCCGTTCATGTGACCATCTACTGCCTAACACCAACTCTACGTGCTGAACCTTCATATGTTTGTTAAGCGGTTGTCATTAGTGATAATATTGCTTGTGTGTTATCCAGAATATTCATCTTGAATACTTAAAAATTATCATCAAAATATTTTATTTCACATGAACTTCAACATAATTTTAAAATGACATTGCAGAATTCCAAACCAACTAGTTATGGAAGAGAGATCGTCATAAAAAAGTCACAGCTTAACACTGTATTGAAGTTTAAAGAAGATCCCTTGACATCAAATGCAAGCTCTTTGTGTTGTAGCATTTATCACATATACATGCATTTATTTAAAATTTTTCAGAAGTCCCCAATTACAAAAATCGAGTCTATTACATTATTAAGCATACTGTCTATCCAAAGTCATACCATTTAGTAAAGGTTTCAGTGCACAGTAAATACTTTTCTGGAGTTTAAAGTTTATCGTTTGGCCCAAACCGTCTTTGTGACATCATGAGAACTTTTCTGATCATTACTTTGCAAAATGATATCATGAATGATTCAGCTACTCAGCAGAGTGGATTTTAGCTAAAGGCAGGTGTGAACCAATGAGAATGCCAGTGGGTGAGAAGAGAGCCATTCATTCTACAGTAATATCACTTCCAGGTTAAAAAGCAATTGTTCAACAAATTGTGATAGTTGCCCTGAACTCAAAAAATTGTTATGACCATAGACCCATGTAGAATAAAGAAGGCAGTTTAGAATTTCTTCAGTGAACACGTCTTTTAGGGGATACTTGATTTAAAGACAGCAGTATTGCTGTAGTGGTAGCTGATCAGTAGCCGCAACTTTCAAATCCAAGCACACAGTTACTCAGACAAAGTGTTCCTTACAGTTTAACAGTGGCAGGTTAAAGAGGTGGATGTTAGCTGGAAGAGATATAATCAAAGAAATGCACTTTACAACATTCATTCAAGTGAGAGCAAACTGTGTTAGAATCTGTAGTGTTTGAATTTGGGTAACTTTATAAGCTTGATATCTGCTAAACTTTATCAGATTTTCTCTTTACTGGGAATGCTTAAGATACTGCAAAGCATCAGTTGGAGGTTAAATGGAGACACTTAGCATTTCCAGTCCATTTGTCAGATACAGGAACTGGAGTGTAACAAGGTTGCTGAAAGTCAGTGAATGTAAGTTCAAGTAGTTGTGACTTCTTAACCTTTACTGAAAACTTTTTTGAAAATTGAAGTGCATGGGGAGTTGATCTGGGTACAATGGTGAGAAGTTTCTTCACTGCCAGTAGTAAGATTCGGTTGCTTAGAGAGCTAATGTGCCCAGCAAAGGCCAGAAGCACATGGACCTCATCACATGCATGATTTTGCATGGCTGAGAGAGAAACATATAATTAAAAGTGTATTATTTTCTTGCAGTATAACAATTCCAACCTCTTCAACACAATAATCAATATTTTTTTTTATCCCTTGAAACCACACTCCTTTTTTGTTTTGTTTCTTTTGTAACATTAAAATCATTATCTCCCAAATGCTGCTACACTTTAATATGCAGAGAACTGCTTTTTTACATTATTCACTTTGGGAAACAAGCAAATTGTCAGGAAAAATCAATGTTATAGGAAGGCTTCTCAAGGACTCCAAAGCCAACTCTTATGAAATAGAAATGCCAAAATATTTTATCAGCTGAAGAAATGTTCTGATGAAAGAATAAAATTTAGGTAGATGGTTTAAGTAACGGTAGTGTGGAAACAGCATTTTTTCACATAACAGTTTGCAGTGCCTGTTATTAAAGAGAGGGCTTGCAAGTTAAGGTACTAACCACAGAATGGAGAATTCGAGCAGCATTATCAATTCAGCATGTAGCCTGCCCATTACCTGTACAAATGTAACCTTGGTAGCTGCACTTCTGTCAAAATTGCTGAAATGTTGGTGTTGAAAAGCTATTGTCAGTAATATAGGCTACACCAAGATTACAGTTCAGACAGTTTAATTGCTCTTTGATTGCTGAATGAACTAACGTTTATGGTCATCTCAAGTCTCATATAGATGAATTAGACACACACAAATGGATAGCCACATACTGCAGTGATGTCTTGCAATATTACACCGAAGAGCCAAAGAAACTGGTACACCTGCCTAACATCATGTAGGGCCCCAACAAGCACACAGAAGTGCCACAACATGATGTGGCTCTGACTCAACTAATGTCTGAAGTTGTGCTGGAGGGCACTGACAACATGGATCCTGCAGGGCTGTCTATAAATCCGTAAGAGTACAAGAAATTAGAGATCTCTTCTGAGCAGCATGTTGCAAAGCATCCCAGAAATGTTCATTTTTGGGGAGTTTGGTGTCCAGTAACGGTGTTTAAACTCAGAAGTGTGTTCATGGAGCCACACTCTAGAAATTCTGGATGTGTGGGATGTTGCGTTGTCCTTCTGACATTGCCCAAGTCTTTGGAATGCACAATGGACATAATGGATGCAGGTGGTCAGACAGGATGCTTACATTCATGTCACCTGTCAGAGCCATATCTAGATGTATCAGGGGTCCCATATCACTCCAGCACACCATTACAGAGCCTCCACCAACTTGAACAGTCCCCTGCTGACATACAGGGTCCGTGGATTCATTAGGTGGTCTCCATAACTGTACATGTCCGTCCACTCGATACAGTTTCAAACGAGACTCATTCGCCCAGGCAACCCATTTCCAATCATCAACAGTGCAATGCTGGTGTTGACAGGCCCAGGCGAGGCGTAAAGCTTTGTATCATGCAGTCGTGAAGAGTAAATGAGTGGTCTTTGGCTCCAAAAGCCCATATCGATGATGTTTCATTGAATGGTTCATGTGCTGACACTTGTTGATGGCCCAGCATTGAAATCTGCAGCAATTTGCAGAAGGGTTGCACTTCTGTCTCATCGAACGATTTTCTTCAGTCGTCGTAGGTCCTGTTCTTCCAGGATCTTTTTCCGGCAGCAGCGGTGACGGAGATTTGATGTTTTACCGGATTCCTGAAATTCATGGTACACTCGTGAAATGGTCATACAGGAAAACCCCAACTTCATGCTGTGTCCCATCGCTCATGCACCAACTATAAAACCGTGTTCAGACTAACTTAAATCTTGATAACCTACCATTGTTGCAGCAGTAACTGATCTAACAACTGTGCCAGACTCCTGTAGTCTTATATAGGTGTAGCCAACCACAGTGCCATGTTTACATATTTTAGTATTTGAATATGCATGCCTTTACCAGTTTCTTTGGCACTTCAGTGTATTTAAGTGCAGTAATGTAATGTAATGTACAATCACAACTGTTCATGTGTGGTAAAGAAATAATTAATATTGGTACTGAATTACACTCATAAAACACTGCCTTTTTATAACTGAGAGTGAAATCGGTATGACGAAAATTTTCACGGTTTGCATTAGTTATTTTTGAAGTTTTATGCTGTCTATGTTAATAATTACAAGTTCACTGCCAATCACACAGGCCAATGAAGGAAAAACTTTTTTTGCTGAAAATACCTTATTCTTGTGTTTTTAGGGTGGGAAATCCAAATATGATACTTAAAAAACTGTATTGCCCACCATTTCTTCACATTTTACAGTTACATTAATTAAATTAAACGATTTTTTAAAGAATTTAGCAGCTGTTATATAGTTAAAATAATTTTAAAAGGAGGTGTAATGAATGTGGATGACGTTGGTAGCACAGCTGAAAAACATTTGCTGCCAAAAAAAGGTCGATTCTGTTTTTGTGTTAACAGATGGTGTTTTGTTTACTGTCAACCTAACCTCACTTTCCAGTTTAATCATGGTTGTAAAAACAACTGACAGTTTTTGTTATATTTGTGGTGAACTTGTGATTGAAAAACACTAAAGAAACATTACAGACGTTGTGAAAAAGGTTTACCTATCGTACTTTGGATCTAAACTTGGTGATCAAGATAAATCTTGGCCACTGCATAAGGTATGTTATTTATTTATTATTATTTATTTATTTATTTCATGTTCTGTAGTCCAGTTAGTGAGTCAATCACAAGGATATGGAACGTGTCAAATTGTACAGGTTTCAATTTAAAATTACAATAAATACAAGGGCAATTCAATGCCAAATTGTACGTAGTTTAAGTAAGACATACTATAAATACAGTAATAGATACAATGTCAGCTAGATAACATATCAACCATTTAACATAAAAAGGAATTTCAAATAAAGCTTAAAGATAAGAGCACAAAGTTAAATCAGATATTTGGCCTACAAGAGTAAATACAGGTACAGCCAATTAGTTGTTACAAAAAGTTTGCTAATGCTCAAATGCACAATAAAATCAATTGAACTACTTCTAGACACAGTAAGTTTAGTGATGGTATACATTTTCTTTCAGATATTCATCCACAGTATAAAAAGATTTCTCTGTCAGGTAACCTTTGAGAACTTGTTTAAATTTTGGCAGTTCTGTATGAACACATTTGATATGTAGCGGTAGAGCATTTAACAGCTTAATGCTGGAGTAGTAAACTTTTTGTACCAGAGTGAGACGTTTCATTTCGAAATGTAGATTGTTTTTGTTTCTGGTGTTATAGCCATGGAATCTACTGTTGTCTTGGTAGATAGAATAATTTTTGCACACAAAGGTCAGCAAGGAAAAAATATATTGTAAGGCAGTTGTTAGGATACCTATTTTCCGAAACAAGTGCCTGCAAGAGTGTCTTTGATGGACCCCACACATTATTCTGATTGCTTTTTTTTGGTTGGTGTGTTGAAGATCTCAAAAATGGTCCAAAAAGGAGAAAAAAAGCCTTTAGATTTGCTGTTCCTATGATATGGAGAGAGCCAAGAAATCATTCCAATGATTGCTACTTTTGTAGTGTTCATATTACTGGTCATAATTTGAAAAACAAGAAGGTAATAAGCTACCCTAACCTTCTGTCCGCCATCCGACCAGCAGGGCTTGGTGTTCATTTGCCAGTTCCCGAACCACCAGATGATTTAAATTCTATTCCAAAATAAGTATTTTCTGATACACAATCTGATTTAGATGAACCAGATGATGATTAATTCCATTGTAATACAGAAAGTCTAAAGCCCAAATTGTTTACTCAGACAGAGCTTAACGATTTGGCTAGGGATCTGGGCTTAACGAAAGAAAAAGCTGAATTTCTTAGCTCTAGATTAAAAGAAAAGAACTTATTGGCAGTTGAACCAGCACATACATGTATAGAAAGAGAGCAGCAATTTTCCAAGTTTTTTCAACAAGGTAATTTAGTGTATTTCTCAGACATTCCCAGTCTGATGAATGAGTTTGGTATTGAATACAAAAAGGAAGATTGCAGGCTGTTTACTGATTCATCCAAAACTAGTTTAAAGGCTGTTTTGTTACATAGTGGTAATATGTATGCATCTATACCTGTTGGACACGGTGTACATATGAAAGAAAGCTATGAAAACCTGGAAATAGTGCTAAATAAAACAGGCTATTCTGTTCACGGTTAGATGATACAGGGTGTGGTAGATAAGTAATGAGACTGGCTGCCGCGCGGCGCCCCAGTCGCTCGCAGGGCGGTCTCCACCTGTACGTCACGTGGTGGGGGATCTGAGCTAACAATAGAACCGGTTCGCAGTCGCGTCGGAGCTCTGGTGCAGTGAGGGTCGAGCTTCGCGTATTACGTTGTTTGTGTGCCCGTGACACTTGTGAAAACGCTGAAGATGGATCGCTCGATAGAACAGCGGTATGCAATCAAATTTTGCTTTCGCTTGGGCAAAACTGCTTCGGAAACTTTTGCTATGATTACAGAGGCCTACAAAGAAGACTCCCTATCAAGAGCTCAAGTGTTCCGTTGGTTTAATGAATTTAAAAACGGGAGGGAATCCGTTGAAGACATGGAACGATCTGGACGCCCTTCAACGAGTCGTGTGGATGAAACGGTGGCCAAAGTGAAAGAACTCCTGTACTCCGACCGTCGTTTAAGTCTCAATATGATCGCCGATGAGGTCTCCGTGAATAAATTTACGGTTCACCAAATTGTTACGCAAGATTTGATGATGAGGAAAGTTTGCGCAAAATTGGTTCCCCGAGTGCTCACCGCCGAACAAAAGCGACAACGAGTGGACGTTTGCCGTGAGATGTTGAATGATTTGGAAAATAATCCACACTTTTTAGACAACGTAGTAACAGGCGACGAATCGTGGACATTCCAGTACGACCCGGAGACGAAAGCCCAGAGCTCGGAATGGCACACACCGGCATCCCCGCGGCCAAAGAAAGCAAGAATGTCAAAGTCCCGCATCAAGACGATGCTGATTGTGTTTTTCGACAAGCGGGGGTTAATTCACAAAGAGTTTTGTCCCTCAGGGGAAGACTGTCAATGCCGAATTCTACAAAGAAGTCCTTCAGCGATTGCACAGAGCCGTCAAACGGAAGCGACAGGACCTTGCTCAACGCTGGCGTCTCCACCACGACAACGCTCTGGCGCACACAGCGTTCCTCGTGACCTCCTACTTGACCCAAATTGGAGTTGAAGTTTTGCCACAGCCACCATACAGCCCTGACTTGAGTCCTCCTGATTTCTTCCTATTTCCGAAGGTCAAAAGATGCCTGAAGGGTCATCCTTTCAACGATATTCCGAACATCTAACGTGCTGTCACAAAGGCACTAACTGGGATAACTCAAACGGACTACAGTGGGGCCTATGAAGCTTGGAAAACATGCTGGCAACGTTGTGTCGACGCCCAAGGCGAGTACTTTGAAGAATATTAACGTTTTGTACAAATTGGATCAATAAATTTGTTTTTCTAGACTGAGTCTCATTACTTATCTACCACACCCTGTATGTGGCGATCTAAAAGTAACATGCATGTTCCTTGATCAGCAAGATGGCTTTGCCAAACTCCATCTTTCTTGTGTGAATGGGACAGACAGTTGGGCTAGGGGTCAACACTGGTGCAGAAAGAATTGGCCTTTGAGGGAGTCTTTAAACATGGTGTACTTGTACCACCTCTACATATAAAGTTAGGCCTAATGAAATAGTTTGTCAAGGCTTTGCCTAAAGATGGGCCATGTTTTAAGTACCTCTGCCGAAAGTTTCCACACCTTTCAGAAGCTAAACAAAAGAAGGTGTGAAACTTCCTGGCAGATTAAAACTGTGTGCCCGACCGAGACTCGAACTCGGGACCTTTGCCTTTCGCGGGCAAGTGCTCTACCAACTGAGCTACCGAAGCACGACTCACGTCCGGTACTCACAGCTTTACTTCTACCAGTACCTCGTCTCCTACCTTCCAAACTTTACAGAAGCTCTCCTGCGAGACATGCAGAACTAGCACTCCTGAAAGAAAGGATATTGCGGAGACATGGCTTAGCCACAGCCTGGGGGATGTTTCCAGAATGAGATTTTCACTCTGCAGCGGAGTGTGCGCTGATATGAAACTTCCTGGCAGATTAAAACTGTGTGCCCGACCGAGACTCGAACTCGGGACCTTTGCCTTTCGCGGGCAAGTGCTCTACCAACTGAGCTACCGAAGCACGACTCACGTCCGGTACTCACAGCTTTACTTCTACCAGTACCTCGTCTCCTACCTTCCAAACTTTACAGAAGCTCTCCTGCGAGACATGCAGAACTAGCACTCCTGAAAGAAAGGATATTGCGGAGACATGGCTTAGCCACAGCCTGGGGGATGTTTCCAGAATGAGATTTTCACTCTGCAGCGGAGTGTGCGCTGATATGAAACTTCCTGGCAGATTAAAACTGTGTGCCCGACCGAGACTCGAACTCGGGACCTTTGCCTTTCGCGGGCAAGTGCTCTACCAACTGAGCTACCGAAGCACGACTCACGTCCGGTACTCACAGCTTTACTTCTACCAGTACCTCGTCTCCTACCTTCCAAACTTTACAGAAGCTCTCCTGCGAGACATGCAGAACTAGCACTCCTGAAAGAAAGGATATTGCGGAGACATGGCTTAGCCACAGCCTGGGGGATGTTTCCAGAATGAGATTTTCACTCTGCAGCGGAGTGTGCGCTGATATGAAACTTCCTGGCAGATTAAAACTGTGTGCCCGACCGAGACTCGAACTCGGGACCTTTGCCTTTCGCGGGCAAGTGCTCTACCAACTGAGCTACCGAAGCACGACTCACGTCCGGTACTCACAGCTTTACTTCTACCAGTACCTCGTCTCCTACCTTCCAAACTTTACAGAAGCTCTCCTGCGAGACATGCAGAACTAGCACTCCTGAAAGAAAGGATATTGCGGAGACATGGCTTAGCCACAGCCTGGGGGATGTTTCCAGAATGAGATTTTCACTCTGCAGCGGAGTGTGCGCTGATATGAAACTTCCTGGCAGATTAAAACTGTGTGCCCGACCGAGACTCGAACTCGGGACCTTTGCCTTTCGCGGGCAAGTGCTCTACCAACTGAGCTACCGAAGCACGACTCACGTCTGGAAACATCCCCCAGGCTGTGGCTAAGCCATGTCTCCGCAATATCCTTTCTTTCAGGAGTGCTAGTTCTGCATGTCTCGCAGGAGAGCTTCTGTAAAGTTTGGAAGGTAGGAGACGAGGTACTGGTAGAAGTAAAGCTGTGAGTACCGGACGTGAGTCGTGCTTCGGTAGCTCAGTTGGTAGAGCACTTGCCCGCGAAAGGCAAAGGTCCCGAGTTCGAGTCTCGGTCGGGCACACAGTTTTAATCTGCCAGGAAGTTTCATATCAGCGCACACTCCGCTGCAGAGTGAAAATCTCATTCTGGAAACATCCCCCAGGCTGTGGCTAAGCCATGTCTCCGCAATATCCTTTCTTTCAGGAGTGCTAGTTCTGCATGTCTCGCAGGAGAGCTTCTGTAAAGTTTGGAAGGTAGGAGACGAGGTACTGGTAGAAGTAAAGCTGTGAGTACCGGACGTGAGTCGTGCTTCGGTAGCTCAGTTGGTAGAGCACTTGCCCGCGAAAGGCAAAGGTCCCGAGTTCGAGTCTCGGTCGGGCACACAGTTTTAATCTGCCAGGAAGTTTCATATCAGCGCACACTCCGCTGCAGAGTGAAAATCTCATTCTGAAAAGAAGGTGTATTTTTCAGACCGGACATTAGAAAATTGATGTTTGACGTTAACTTTGAATCCACAATGACCTTAAATGAGAAAGAAGCTTGGGTATCAATCAAGCAAGTCGTTACAGAGTTCTTAGGACATGAAAAAGACCCAGAATATGTTTCTATTATAGCTACAATGTTAAAGAAGTTTAAAACTTTAGGATGTTTAATGAGCCTGAAAGTTCACTTTTTGAACAGTCACCTTGATTACTTTCCGGGCAATGTGGTATGTGAGATGTTAGTGAGGAGCAAGGAGAGCATTTCAGCAGCACATTAAAGCGATCGAAAAAACGCTACCAAGGCCACTGGAGCACCAACACGGTGGGGGCCTACTGTTGGTCGCTTCACCGAGAAGTTCAGCAAGTGATTCATCGTAAAAAAAGCTACACAAGAAGCTTCAAAGAAAAAAGAGAAAGGAAATACAAACCAACTCCAGCTGACAAGTGAAACCTCTATTGACTCATATCATTGTTTTAAGTAACTTACTGTAAATACAAACAATTCATTAATTTCCCCATTTATCGTATAGCATAGGATTTTTATACTATATAGTAAAAATCATATTGCTTGAAAACTATGGGTGATACAAAATAAACTAAGGCTAGATTTGGATTCAGCTCATAAAGATCAGCTATCAAAGTAAAAAAAGTTTTTTTTAATTTCATTGGCCTGTGACATTAACCATTTAAGACAGTCACTCAATAAACTTCTGTGCACAAAATTTAGATAAAAGGTGATATATTTTCTGATTTGCATCTTATACTAACTCATCTGCATATTTTATATCTCTCAACAGATTAAGTTTAAAATAGCTTTCAACATGTTCCTTTTATAAGTCTTCAATAATCTGAATTTGTGTGTTTTTGTTTGCTGGATTTTCATAAATTGCAATTAGAGACTTACATTTCGGGATAACTGAATAGTAGGTGGAGATTCGTTTTAACAAGGACTTTCAGTTCTAGCAATAAGTTCTGTTGAATTATGCTGTTTAATTTACCTAAATATGGGAGTCTATTTCAGTAATAATGTTTTAACTAACAATGTTAATTACTCTGGAATTAAATGAGCATATGTTTTGCTAACATATTTTTGCAATTGATTGTAGGAATACAATAGTTATTTGTGTAGCTTTGTTGAGAAGTTTGTAATTGGATATTGCTTTAGTTATCAAGGCCATAATGAGCTGTTTCCCTATCATTGTTCAAATGTGTTTGTCAAAGAAGTGTTAATTACAAAGTATCAGTAATTTCAGATTTCATTGTCATTGTCATTGTTCCTATGTGAACTCATGTGAATGATGATAACAAAATCAGAAGTTAACGATATTTTGTAATTGACAAACTGAGTAACCCATTTACCTGATAATCAAAGGAATGTAATAGATAATAAAATTAAGTCAGATAAGCCTTGAGTCAATATTTGAAATTTTTAGATGTAAATGCCATATAAATGGCAGTACTAAAGATATCACAAGTTTACTAATTTTTTTAACATTTATTTATTTATTTTATTTTTTATTTATTTATTTATTTTTTGCCAAAACTGGCCATGAACCTGCAATACAAAGATACTCAAACTGGTTAAAACATTCAAGTACAGAATCACATAACATAGAAGAAAACCATATTTCATTATCAAACATTTGTTGCTGAAGAAATTACATATCATAAGAAAACATATTAAAAAACCTACGCTATCTTTCTTTTTCATAAAAGGAAGAAATTTCCCATCTTCCAGTCACTTCGCTACTTGTTGGACACCAATACACTTTTCACTGTTGCCCTTACCTGAAGATGGGTCCATGTCTTTTTTCAGGTAACAAATAATTTTCATAACTAAACTCATAAACTATTTCATTTTAATTACATGTTCATTGCATAACATGATATACACATACATATTTCTTGAATTATCACGTTTGTATACTTCAAATAAAGCTGAAATGATGGGAACTGTTTCATGCACTCCTGCACTTTAAGTTAAATCACTATCTCACTTCATTGAACTCAAAAGAATTCAGTCAAATTTCCAAAATGCTGGTTAGTATTCCTCATAACATCATTTTCATTAATGTCAAATCCGGTCAGCATACTCAAATTGTGTCACCATTTTGTTTAATTATTGTCACTTAATTAGCAAAACCTCATTCCTTTTACTGATGCTCATTCTTATTGGAAACATAAATAGTAACAACAAGAAAATTGGATATGCAACAGGACATTTTTAGTACCTCATAAAAGTACAGTGTTACTGTCTTATTCAATTTGTTTCTATCCACTGTCATTTATTGTATACAAAATTACTACCTGCTGCCTAACTCATAAAAGATGGTCCATTACACATAAACTATATGTGTCCGTACACAGTGAATATTTTGTTTGTCCTTGCTATTTCTGTTATTTACTTTCACTTTAATTAGTTAATTCGAAGAGCGCATTCACGATAATTACCTTAGTGCAAAGTCAGGCTCCCTTACCATTTGTTCTGTACCCAATATATTTCTCATTACTTTTTGCAATGACTTCATTTATCACTAATGCTTCATTATCTCTATATTCAAAATTCTTGATTATTATCTCATTACTTCATTATCTCATTAAACAATAAAATAAACAGAGCTGCTGGTAAACATTTTGGGATGTGAGGTCATGGTCCAAGAAACTCTTTTGTTGGCACAAAGAGTTTCCTCACTTCCCGAAAGGTTTACCAGCAGCTATGTCATCTGGTCATGAAAGCCTTCATTCTATGAATAAATAAACACCTTGGCTACTGTGGAGTGTTATTAACACTATACATTACTCAAGAAGCGAATCATATTCTTTGTAATACAACAGACTATATACTCGCAGAGTTCTGTACTTTGTTTTGTACCCCTCATATAATTTTGAACTAGGGCTTGAAGGGCAGTATAGGTACAAACCTTGCTTCTTTTACTTACTGAAAACTTAGTAACTAGGGTATGACACATTCCTTTACAGATGTACTTTCTCACAAATGCTGTAATTTCATCTCATTTTTTATTAGTGGTTGAAAACCAACCTTCATCCATCACATTTTGCGAAATGTTTATTTGACACTGCCTTACATAAGTGCACTGACCATTTTGTGTCCAGTAAACACAAAAATATTCAACAACACTAACAATTACTGCTTGTACATTTATGTGGAATGTTACTTTTTGCAAACTACTGAATCCAGCATTACATCCAAAAAGTCTTTCCACCAGCACATCCTGTGGGCCCCCTGCGGGTCCGGGGGTTAGAATAGGCCCGAGGTATTCTTACCTGTTGTACAAGGCAACTAAAAGGAGTCTCACACATTTCAGCCTTTATGTGATGGCCCCTGTAGAGTTTGACTTCCATTCTTCAAAATTTTCCCAAAGAGTGAGCCAATTGGGGAAGGGCACCCTACAAGGTGCATCGTGTCCATCGTGAATTGAGATCCTTAGCCCACTTTCTCGTCATCGCATTGCAGTCCAGCCCATTCTCCATCTCTTGCACGAGGACACCTTCCTGGGTGCATTTTCCACCACTATGCAGTGTTGATTTCTGCGTCGACGATGACTGTGGTCTTCTTTGCACCTGATATCCAGCACGGTAGGCAGTCCGTTGTGGTGGGGCTGCCATGTACCCTGTTGGTTGTAAGTCCCCTGACCACACAGGGATTGCTCTGCTGATGCCTGCGCCGTTAACTCCACACATATGCCAAGGGGTAGATGCCCATCCCCCTGTGGCATTGGGACTCCCGGCAATGGCCATCCTGCCAGGTGGCCTTTGCTGCGGCTGGGTGGCGCCCGTGTGGAGTGCCCTTGGTTGGAGTGGGTGGCATCAGGGCGGATGACACGTGATGAAGCGTAGTGCATCATCTCTTGCTGGTGGTGAAACACCAGCTGTCTCTAAGTGATCAGGAGCTCAACTCAACACTCAGAAGTACGACCTCTGTGGCCATACCATGGGAGGAACATCAGGCTAAGGATGGCACCGGATCTTATTCGCCCTGGTACCTTGTATGTTCGAGAGCTGATAGGGAATCTTTCATGACAACGAAGCCTCAGTTTTTTGTTGAGCATTTAGAGGACAAGGTCTGGGGGTGGAGGGCTTGTCCAGAATGAGATCTGGGTCAGTCTTGATCAAAACAGCATCCTCTGCCCAGTCATGGAGTTACTCGCTTGTGACAAGCTGGGGAATGTTTCTGTAACTACCACACCCCATAAGAGCTTAAATATGGTCCACGGTATCATATTTCACAGAGACCTGCTTTTTCAGTCCGACGATGAGCTGCGCGCCAGTTTAGAGGGGCGAGGTGTACGTTTCATCTGGCGTGTCCACTGGGATCCAAAGGATAGTCAGGTTGCCACCAATGCCTTCATCTTGGCCTTTGAGGGTGATTCATTGCCCGAGGTCAAGGTGATGGTCTACTGGTGTGATGTAAAGCCCTATATCCCTCCACCGATGTGGTGCTTTAAGTGCTGGAAGTTCGGTCATATGTCTTTCTGCTGTACTTCCAACATCACATGCCGAGATTGCGGACACCCATCGTCCATCACGTCCCAATACTCCATGTGCCCCACCTCCCATCTGTGTCAACTGCAGAGAGCACCATTCGCCTTGCTTGCCCTGACTGTAGGATTCTCCAGAAAGAAAAGAAAATCATGGAGTACAAGACCCTGGACAGGCTGACCTACACTGAGGCGAAGAGAAAATTTGAATGCCTGCATCCTGTGCGTGTGACATCGTCTTACACCGCCGCTACAACAGTTCTGGCACCATCAGCTCTGCCAACCCTGGTCACCTCTCAGCACCAGAAAACTACACCTGCCCCCTGGTGGGGGGCATTTCCCTCCCTGTTGCTCCTGCACCATGTAACGGTACTTGAATTGCGTAACCATTACGGCACCTGACCTGAACCTCAACCTCTTGATACCAGTAATATTCTACTGTGTTTCTGTAGAAGTAGTTGACATATTTCTGAGACAACATTCGGATTTGATTTCATTAATGTAGAGGTACTTTGATACATCGATATGTTTATGTTGCATGATATTATTCTTATGTGTATTATATCTTTTGTCACTATGATCTTTGACGTACTTGTAACTCTGATTTTTGAGTGCGTAAGCAGTTGTTAGAGAGTCGGACCTTGAGAAAGTCAAGTCTTGGGCGTCATTCTGAAAAGACGTAAATTGTGGTTAGCTTATAAAATGTGAACTTTAACAGTGAGGAAGATGTTTTCAAGTATGTTTTGTATTGTGAAGTGATGTTTTGTGTGTTACGTAATATTGCAATAAAAGCAATTAAAAGGAAGTGTAACTTAAATTCGGAGTGCTGATAATTTTTTTACATCACCATTGTGCTAACTTTGAAAGGTTTAATCTTCAAGAATGGTTTGTGAAGCGCATCTACAAAACTTTTGAATATCGCAGAATAAAACCTAGGCCTCTTTGCATCCGAGCTCGGAATCACCACCACCTAGATTTTCGACGATTGAGCAATGATTTTACGAGACCAGCATGGGAAACACGAAAAGATGAGTGCCTAGTTTATTTATTATTACATGAAATGACTTTATTAACTGTGCTCTAATGACACCTGCCACATAATAACTTTTTTGTTGCCTGAAAATGCAGTATTTAGCAGTGTGAGCAACACCAAACTCATTATTAAATTTTGAACTTTGTTGTGGTAGGGTTGTTAGAACCACCTACTTCGGGAGCAACACCCCCCAACCACGTCCGTCCCCACTTCTAAGCCAGAGAAGCGTGGCTGAAGAGCCCAAAAGCAGCTGGTCGTAAGGCTTCATGCTCATTCTCAGTCCTGGAGACTGAGCTAGTGAAGTCCACCCAGCCAAGGAAACCCAAGGAGCAGCGAGAGAAATCCAAAAAGAAAGATCCTAAGACCAAGGAAATTGCGGTGGCACCCACACCACCGCTACCTACAAGCTCTGTGGCTGAGGATGGGGTGGAGATTTTGGCATCCGCTCATTGAATGAATGTTCCATGCCTTCCCAGTCTCACGATGTCATCCTCCAGTGAAATGGTGGTGGTTTTTTCCACCGCCTGGCTGAGCTACGGCAACTGTTAAGCTTTACGCCTCCTATCTGCATTGCCAGAAACCTGGTTCCCAGCAATGCGAACCCCTGCCCTCCGCGGCTATAAGGGATATTACAGGAACCATAGTGACGATAATCGAGTTACAGGTGGAGTTTGTGTTTATGTCCTAAACTTGGTCTGTAGTGAACATGTGCCCCCTCAAACGCCTCTTGAAGCTGTGGCTGTCAGAATAAGGACGACGCAGAAAATACGAGGTGTGTTTTTTAAGTAAGTATCGTTTTGAAATTAAAAAAAGACATTCTAAGATATCTCAATAATTTTTTTTGTTACATGAAAGCCTGTACCTTAATCTATTCACTGACGCCATTACAGTCTGATTCTTCCTTGTTTACATTGTGTACTGAGTGTTCAAGATGCCTCTGATAATCGTGAGTCCCACCGACTGTGAAGTACGGGCTGTTATAAGATTTCTTAGCACTAAAGGCCTAAAAGCGAATGATATTCATCATGAGATCTGTGCAGTTTGCGGAGAAAACATTATGAGCGATGGAATGGTAAGAAATTGGGTGAGAGCATTTAAAGATGGCCACACACATGTGAATGATGAACAACGGAGTGGGCGTCCTTCGCTCGTTAATGAAAGTTTGGTGCAGGAAGTGGACAATAAGGTGAGAGAAAACAGACACTATACTATTTCCTCTTTGCGGGATGACTTTCCCAGTGTTCGCATTGTGAGCGAGCACTTGAATTACCAAAAATTGTGTGCACATTGGATACCGAAAATGTTGATTGATGTGCACAAAACCAAACGTTAGACAGTGCATTGACTTTCCTTGAGCGATACCACAATGACGGTGCTGATTTATTAAGCCAAATTGTTACAGGCAATGAAACGTGGGTGGCCTACGTCACACCAGAATCAAAGTAACAGTCCCATGGAAGCTGAGCAAGGGCATCGTTTTGCTGCAAGACAATGCCCGTTCGCATGTGGGGAAGCAGACCAAAGATCTCATCACATCTTTTCGATGGGAAACTCTAGATCATCCTCCGTACAGCCCCGGTCTTGCGCCAAGTGACTACCATCTGTTCCTGCACTTGAAGAAACATCTGGGCAGTCAACGTCTTCAAGACGATGAAGAAGTCAAAACAGTGGTGATGCAGTGGTTAACAAGTCAGGCGGCAGACTTCTATGAGGAGGGTATTCAAAAACTGGTTCAAGGTTATGACAAGTGCCTCAATTTTGACATGTAGAAAAGTAGATTAAGATACAGGCTTTCATGTAAAAATAAAATTACTGAGATATCGTAGCACGTCTTTTTTTAAATTTCAAAATGGTACTTACTTAAAAAACACGCCTCATAACTGTCTGCAATGTATGCCTTCCTCCAGATGGTGCAGTACCCCTGAATGTATTAGCTGCACTGATTGATTAACTCCCTAAACTTTTCCTACTTCTGAAGATTTTAATGTCCATACCCCCCCCCCCCCCCCCCCCCTTGTGGGGTGGTACCATGCTTATTGGCCGAGGCAGAGATGTCTAAACTTTACTGTCGCAATTCAACCTCTGCCTCTTCAATACTGGGGCCAAAACACATTTCAGTGTGACTCATGGTAGTTACTCAGCCATTGATTCATCAATTTGCAGTCCAGGACTTCTCCCATCTATCCACTGGAGAGCACACGACGACCTGTTTGGTAGTTATCACTTCCCCATCTTCCTGTCACTGGCTCAGCATCAGGCGCCTGCCCAGATAGGCTTTAAACAAGGCAGACTGGGGAACTTTCACCTCTGCTGTCACTGCTGAATCTCCCCCACACGGTAACATCGATGTGATGGTGAGCAGGTGGCTAGCACAATTGTTTCTGCGGCATAAAACGCGATCTGCCTGAGGCGTAAGGCAGTCCCTTGGTGGTTGCCGGAAGTCGCTGAAGCAATTAAGGAGCATCGGCGAGCTCTACAGCAGCATAAGTGGCACCCTTTCCTGGAGCAACTCAAAACCTATAAACGGCTTTGTGTCCATGTGTTAGCCACCTTATCAAGGAACGGAAGGAGGAGTGTTGGGAGGGATGCGTCTCCACCATTGGGTGCCACACGTCTGGGCAAAGATTAAACGTCTGTCCCTGGTGTTACCATAAATGGCGAGTTATGTACTGACACAAACGCAACTGCCGAGCACTTTGCCGGAGCCTCTGTGTCGGATAATTACGGTTCAGCAGCGCCTTCAGCATTGCATTTACTTGACCCTGTGTACTACTGTGGGGTTCGATTAGCGACAGGAGCTTTTAGGATGAGTCCGGTGACCAGTGTACTGGTGGAGGCTGGTGTCCCTCCACAGCACATCAGACGTGCACAACTGCTCACCAGTTTACGCAGTACACATTCATAGTTCCCCTGAGCATCCGAATCACCGTCTCCTTTTCGCACCTGCAGCAGTCCATCGCCTGCATCGGCAGCCCAGCTCGGGGCTAACAATTGCAGTTCGCATGCAGTCCCTTCTCTCCAAACTGGAGTCCTTCCCTTTACCACCTCTACTTGCGGTCTGATCACATATGCCTCCATGGTGTACGCCTGAGCCGCAGCTTCATCTAGACCTTTTGCATGGCCCTAAGGACTCCGTTAACCCTGCCACTCTCCGCTGTCACTTCCTCTCGATTCCCTTACCCCTTCCCTTCATCATTGTCAGTAGTACAGATCGTGTCCTCTGTAGATAGAGAGACTAACCTGGGCAAATGGCATCCCATGAAAAGCACAATCACAGGTTCAAGTTGAGAGCATAGCAGCCTCCACTGAAGAAGATCTCATGAGTGACGAGTTGTCTTCTGGGGCTGGGGACACAACTTTAGAAGACAACAGGTTAGTGGAAAGAATAGGACTCTTTTTCAATCTCTCCAGCATCTAGATCTGACTTCTGAAGCACACATAATTTATAAGGGTTACTCACATATGGCAGAACTACTGACAATAAGTTATTTCAGAGTGTAAAATAATTTTTAACAAGGCTATTCATGAAGCAAAGAAACTGTACAGCTCAAGGAATAAATCAAAATTCATTGAGACAGTTGATAAGAGAAGAAAGAGTCACTCAATAACACACATTAAGAACGAGGATAGTGTTACCCTTGTTTCTGAAGAAAAATGTGAAATATTTGTTTCTTGAACCAGCCAAACCATGTGAAATCTGCAGTGTTATGACGCAGAAATCCAATTCATGTGGTTTATGTTGGCGTATCTGATTACCTTCTCACACATATCCGCTATTATATCTCTTATGCACTGTCATATTTAATAAAACTGCCCCTTTCTCTCATAATGTTCTTGCTCACAATATAGACAAAAATCAAGTTAAAATTTCAATTGAAAAATTAATTATTTGCAATATCCACATCATAATATTATAGTTCTTGCCACATGATAAAAGAAAGCTTTAGAGTCGGAAAACATTATATTTATGATTGGTTACTTATCTTGTTGAATCAGAAGTGACAGGGTGTTCATAGAGGGATGATCAGTATTAAGGTATATCATAGGAACCATCATCTGAAGTTCATGTGGTCATACATAGACACATTTAATGTGCATTATTATTTATTTTCTGTATTATGGAATACATTATCAGGTGTACACATGTACAACAGTTAGTAAACATTACATGTATTTTACAAAGTATCAATTGAAAAATATATATTTTTAACACATTTACCTCCGAGCACTATTGTGCATGCCACATTACAGCTGTTCTTCAACGCATTTTTGCATTCTAGAAAGAACATGTTGTTTGTATGAGTGCCTCTGCACATCCCGTAATGAGAGCAGGAGCATCCATGATGCGATGAAGCAGTTCATCTCCCATATTCACCTTTCATTTATACACTACAAACTTCATCAAAGTCCGTGGCATAAGGTCTGGCTATTTCATTGGCCAATTAATTGTACTGCCGTGACCAATCCAGCTGTTAGGGTAAAGCCAGTTGAGATGTTCCATCACACATCTAGTGGAGGGGCTTTGTCATGCAAGAAGTGGTGAAAGTACGTCTGTCCCATCATTCACTCTTCTAAAATGACTGGACCTATCAACATGTTATTGATCATGCTGCACCAAACACTGATCGAAAGAGGAACTTAGAAATTGGTTTCCACTGTAGCTTTTGGATTTATTTGTAGCCATTGATGATTATTACTTGTGTTGTGGACTCCATTCCATGTAAACATCACTTCATCAGTGAATAGTATTAATGGAAGCAAATTACAATTGTCGTTTAGCGAGTGACAAAATTCAAATAGTGTGTTTTAGTTGATAATGTGAACATGCTGCATGTGAAATGGTTAGAAGTTTTCTACATGTAATGTTCCACGTGCACATATTCGTGGATCATTGATACGTGCAGAGAGTTGCTCTTTGCTGGTAGTAGAACTACGTTACAGCATTTCAACAATGTCATTAGGTTGGATTCCGTTAGTAACTGTTGTACTTAGTGACTGTGAAATGATTATAACCAGGGATGAACACGGCAATTGGTTGCATGTCAGTCTGTATTTTATTGCAGGTATAGCTAGATTTCAACTACAATATAGCCATCATCAGTGCATTTAGTAGCAAGCCTTGTAGACTCAGAAAGCCTGTATTATCTGATGATGATGATAAAATAAACCCGTCAATATCTCAATTCACACTGTTAAAACAATGTTACACTATCCATAGTTCAGTTTGGTGTAAACTGAGCTCTGGACATTTTAATGTCATTATAATGACATACATTATGTGATCAAAGGTATCCAGACACCCCCAAAAACATGCATTTTTCATATTAGATGTATTGTACTGCCACCTTCTGCCAGGTACTCCATATCAGCAACCTCAATAGTCATTAAACATCGTGAGAGAGCAGAATATGGCACTCCACGGAACTCACGGACTTCGAACGTGGTCAGTTGATTGGGTGTTACTTGTGTCATACGTCAGTATGCAACATTTCCACACTCCTAAACATCCCTAGGTCCACTGTTACCAGTGTGATAGTGAAGTGGAAACATGAAGGGACATGTACAGCACAAAAGTGTACAGGTCGACTTCGTCTGTTGACTGACAGAGCTCACCGACAGTTGAAGAGGGTCGTAATGTGTAATAGGCAGACATCTATCCAGACCATCACACAGGATTTCCAAACTGCATTAGGATCCACTGCAAGTACTATGACAGTTAGGCAGGAGGTGAAAAAACTTGGATTTCGTGGTAGAGCAACTGCTCATAAGCAAGACATCGTGCCAGTAAATGCCAAGCTATGCCTCGCTTGATGTAAGGAGCGTAAACACTGGATGACTGAACAGTGGAAAAACGTTATGTTGAGTTACGAATCATGGTACTCAATGTGGTGATCCGATGGCAGGGTGTTGGTACGGTGAATACCCGGTGGATGTCATTAGCCAGCACGTTTAGTGCCAACAGTAAAATTTGGAGGTGGTGGTGGTATGGTATGGTCTTGTTTTTCATGGAGGGGGCTTGCACCCCTTGTTTTGCATGGCACTATCACAGCACCCCCATGAACCATAGACCTTGCCGTTGGTGGGGAGGCTTGCGTGCCTCAGCGATACAGATAGCCGTACCGTAGGTGCAACCACAATGGAGTGGTATCTGTTGAGAGGCCAGACAAACGTGTGGTTCCTGAAGAGGGGCAGCAGCCTTTTCAGTAGTTGCAGGGGCAACAGTCCGGATGATTGACTGATCTGGCCTTGTTAACACTAACCAAAACGGCCTTGCTGTGCTGGTACTGCAAACAGGAGGAACAAGACTTTTGGTCAGGTGAATACAGGGTTATAAATACAAATTCAAATAGGGGTAATGCAGGAATAGGTTTAATAATGACTAAAAAAATAGGAGTGCGGGTAAGCTACTACAAACAGCATAGTGAATGCATTATTGTGGCCAAGATAGACACGAAGCCCATGCCTACTACAGTAGTACAAGTTTATATGCCAACTAGCTCTGCAGATGATGAAGAAATTGAAGAAATGTATGATGAGATAAAAGAAATTATTCAGATAGCGAAAGGAGACGAAAATTTAATAGTCATAGGTGACGGGAATTCGATAGCAGGAAAAGGAAGAGACGGAAACGTAGTAGGTGAATATGGATTGGGGGTAAGAAATGAAAGAGGAAGCCGCCTGGTAGAATTTTGCACAGAGCATAACTTAATCATAGCTAATACTTGGTTCAAGAATCATAAAAGAAGGTTTTATACACTGAAGAAGCCTACTGACAGGTTTCAGATAGATTATATAATGGTAAGAGAGAGATTTAGGAACCAGGTTTTAAATTGTAAGACATTTCCAGGGGCAGATGTAGACTCTGACCACAATCTATTGGCTATGAACTGTAGATTAAAACTGAAGAAACTGCAAAAAGATGGGAATTTAAGGAGATGGGACGTGGATAAACTGACTAAACCAGAGGTTGTACAGAGTTTCAGGGAGATCATAAGCGAACAATTGACAGGAATGGGGGAAAGAAATACAGTAGAAGAAGAATGGGTAGCTTTGAGGGATGAAGTAGTGAAGGCAACAGAGAATCAAGTAGGTAAAAAGATGAGGGCTAGTAGAAATCCTTGGGTGACAGAAGAAATATTGAATTTAATTGATGAAAGGAGAAAATATAAAAATGCAGTAAATGAAGCAGGCAAAAAGGAATACAAACATCTCAAAAATGATATCGACAGGAAGTGCAAAATGGCTAAGCAGGCATGGCTAGAGGACAAATATAAGGATGTAGAGGCTTATTTCACTAGGGGTAAGATAGATACTGCCTACAGGAAAATTGAAGAGACCTTTGGAGAAAAGAGAACCACTTGTATGAATATCAAGAGCTCAGATGGAAACCCAGTTCTAAATAAAGAAGGGAAAGCAGAAAGGTGGAAGGAGTATATAGAGGGTCTATACAAGGGCAGTGTATTTAAGGACAATATTATTGAAATGGAAGAGGATGTAGATGAAGATGAAATGGGAGATACGATACTGCGTGAAGAGTTTGACAGAGCACTGAAAGACCTGAGTCGAAACAAGGCCCCGGGAGTAGACAACATTCTGTTAGAACTACTGACAGCCTTGGGAGAGCCAGTCCTGACAAAACTCTACCATGTGGTGAGCAAGATGTATGAGACAGGTGAGGTACTTTCAGACTTCAAGAAGAATATAATAATTCCAATCCCAAAGAAAGCAGGTGTTGACAGATGTGAAAATTACTGAACTATCAGTTTAATAAGTCACGGCTGCAAAATACTAACATGAATTCTTTATGGATGAATGGAGAAACTGGTAGAAGCTGGCCTTGGGGAAGATCTGTTCGGATTCTGTAGAAATATTGGAACACGTGAGGCAATACTGACCCTATGACTTATCTTAGAAGCTAGATTAAGAAAAGGCAAACCTACATTTCTAGCATTTGTAGTCTTAGAGAAAGCTTTTGACAGTGTTGACTGGAATACTCTCTTTCAAATTCTGAAGGTGGCAGGGGTAAAATACAGGGAGTGAAAGGCTATTTACAACTTGTACAGAAACCAGATGGCAGTTATAAGAGTCGAAGGACATGAAAGGGAAGCAGTGGATGGGAAGGGAGTGAGACAGGGTTGTAGCCTCTCCCCGATGTTATTCAATCTGTATATTGAGCAAGCAGTAAAAGGAAACAAAAGAGAAATTTGGAATAGGTATTAAAATCAATGGAGAAGAAATAAAAACTCTGAAGGTTCGCCGATGACATTGCAATTATGTCAGAGTCCGCAAAGGACTTGGAAGAGCAGTTGAACGAAATGGACAGTGTCTTGAAAGGAGGATATAAGATGAACATCAACAAAAGCAAAAGAAGGATAATGGAATGTAGTCGAGTTAACTCGGGTGATGCTGAGGGAATTA
The DNA here is from genome assembly GCF_021461385.2 of Schistocerca piceifrons. Taxonomy (NCBI): domain Eukaryota; kingdom Metazoa; phylum Arthropoda; class Insecta; order Orthoptera; family Acrididae; genus Schistocerca; species Schistocerca piceifrons. Next base: position 145,014,740 of record NC_060138.1, on the reverse strand, counting down.
GATTAGGGAATGAGACACTTAAAGTAGTAAAGGAGATTTGCTATTTGGGGAGCACAATGACTGATGATTGTCGAAGTAGAGAGGATATAAAATGTAGACTGGCAATGGCAAGGAAAGCGTTTCTGGAGAAGAGAAATTTGCTAACATCGAGTATAGATTTAAGTGTCAGGAAGTCGTTTCTGAAAGTATTTGTATGGAGTGTAGCCATGTATGGAAGTGAAACATGGATGATAAATAGTTTGGACAAGAAGAGAATAGAAGCTTTTGAAATGTGATGCTACAGAAGAATGCTGAAGATTAGATGGGTAGATCACATAACCAATTAGGAGGTATTGAATAGAATTGGGGAGAAGAGGAGTTTGTGGCATAACTTGACTAGAAGAAGGGATCGGTTGGTAGGACATGTTCTGAGGGATCAAGGGATCACCAGTTTAGTATTAGAGGGCAGCGTGGAGGGTAAAAATCATAGAGGGAGACCAAGAGATGAATACACTAAGCATATTCAGAAGGATGTGGGCTGCAGTACGTACTGGGAGATGAAGCAGCTTGCACAAGATAGAGTAGCATGGAGAGCTGCATCAAACCAGTCTCAGGACTGAAGACCACAACAACAACAATCACAGCACAGACCTACATTGATGTTTTAAGTACCTTCTTGCATCACACTGTTGACGAGCAATTATGGTAGGGCAATTGCATCTTTCACCACAATCAAGCACCTGTTAATAATGCACGGCCTGTGGCAGAGTGGTTACACAACAATAATATCCCTGTGATGGACTGGCCTGCACAGAGTCCTGACCTGAATCCTACAGAACACATGTGGGATGTTTTGGAATGCCGACTTCATGCCAGGCCTCAGTGACCAACATCAATACCTCTCCTCAGTGCAGCACTCCATGAAGAATGAGCTGCCTTTCCCCAAGAAACCTACCAGCACCTGATTGAACATATGCCTGTGAGAGTGGAAGCTGTCATCAAGGCTAAGGGTGGGCCAACACCATATTGAATTCCAGCATTACCGATGGAGGGAGCCACGAACTTGTAAGTTGTTTTCAGCCAGGTGTCTGGATACTTTTGATCATATAGTGTATAAGCCCAGAAAGGTTGTATAGCACATGTTGTTAAAAAGACCTTATACTGTCCATAGCTCAGTTCAGTGTGAATTGAGGTATGGACAGTTTAAGGGCATTTTAACAGCATGTGCTTGTTCGAGCTGTCTGAGTCCATATGACTCTCTACTAAATGCACTGATGATGGCTATACTGCAGATGAAGTCTACCTACATCTGCAGTAAAATAGAGACTAATATGAGACTGATTGCTGTGTTCATCTCTGATTATTTCAGCAATATGTTGCTGTTCCTACCCAAGTTGATGAACCACCCATTGAGGAAAAAACTAGGAACTTGCCAGAATACTGTACTGAAAACTCTAGTAAACAGTCTACATTCAGGAATTCAACATGTCATGCAACACGATGGTAATCTTTGCAGCAGCAGGAGCACGGCCACCGCAGAAAACATAAACATACACTGTATCACCACATTCTTCATTAGTGTAGATGTATGACATCTTAGCCATGCCTGTACAAACACAGTTACCCAACACATCTCTATGATGCACTCTTAGTTCCTCTCACTACTTCATTCACAACACACCATGGACAACTGCATGTCCACTGATCTAGTTTAATGGCAGAAAGACATCCTGAGCAAAGTGACTGAAAGTAATAAACAAGGTGGGGCTAGAATAATACATCAAAGAGACTGGGTGGATAATAAACATATTTGTGTGCCACTAGCTCAAAAACAAATTTGCATTAAATGTATTCTGTCTTGGAAACCATTTACATTAGGACATGTCTCTAGGAAGTTCTTTGCTCCTGATAAGTCTTCCTGTCATATCTCTGAGTACTGCCCCACTTGTCATGGGACAACCTGTATATTGAAGTCAAAGGGCGGTGAAGGGACACTTCTGTGCAGGATTGGGTTGTGCCAGTCTGTTGTGATGAGGAAGCAAGCCAATGACAGCTCAGAAAAACACCTTCAAAAGTCAAACATTTTATTCAGACTATTGCGTGGTATATTGCGGTGGCTGTCTGGTGACCAGCAGCCAGTTGTTTCACCATCACCCAGAAATGCTGCTGGACTGCTGGTTCCTCTGCTGAAATTCCCAGTTATTTATATGGGTTGCCAGCCCACATATTGCACCAGTGCACTGTGTGCATCCATGCCTGGGATAGCAAATCTGTGCCCACTGATGGGGAAACTTCTTAGTGAATCCTGTGAAAGCTCCATTGTCCTACTGCACTAACAGAACTATGGCAAGGTTTTTAATATGGCTGTTAATTAGCGACTGTTGTATAATACAAAATTTTGAAAAAGACAGCCCTCGGTTGCGAACACAATTAATTTGTATCTTAGGTTTTGGTGTCACAAGGGACACCTTCTTCAGACAAAATGAAAAGTAAATGTTACAGCATAATGTACCAAAAAATACAAAAGCTGCGGTCATACCTGACAGCGTCAGATAGTCAGAATTAAAATGAAATGCAACAGAGGTGCAAGCCGCTAGGGGCTGCCATGTGTCCTCTGCTGCAGTCAACACAAAAGAAGTATGGCACTCGCGATGTTTAAAGAATATTGTTGCTGCAACTTGCATGCCACCCCCTTGTTACCCACTGGCTGCTTATGGTGCCCATAAGCTGTGGCTGAGTTGCTAGTTTCTGCAGTAATGCCCAAAAAATATTGGCAGAGCTCTACAATACCTTCAAGAGACCCAGCCCCTGGATCTCTATCATGGACTGGTCTGCAACAAAACTCATGGTCAACAGTGCATAATATTTAGAATCGTCATCCTCAAGTACTAGGCAGCTTGAATCACAAGGTTCAGAGTTTGCTCTATATGTTTGAGCCCTCTGGCTCCAAATTAATATATGCTTCACAGTTCTCTCAAGACTTCTTTTAGAACCAGTTGGTAAAATTTTCTGTTTCTGCTCTCTTACAATCTAACAGTTCCTCATAAAATCATGCAGCAGAATTCACAACTGCTGTTGTCACCTTCAGTTATTCGTGGCATCCCTCCATGTGACATACCTCTCAAGGATCACCGAAGGGCCTCATGCCTTGCGCAATAATGTTTTAAAATATGTTAAATACTAGGAAACATATTCTTTATCATTACTAACACTACTATGTTCATGCTCATAATTTTCTTCTACTTTTCACTTTCCACTTACAAACTAAGAATGATACAGAAAATCTCTTCTTCCCTTAATAAATTAGAAACACATGTCCTGACTCCATTAAACACTTATATTCAGCCTCTCTTTTGTTTATCCATGTTTTCTCATCCCATTGTTTAGGAACATCATTCTGAGTCCCTTTGATGACAGTCTCCCATATGCTTTCCACAAAAACATATTTCCAAACTTACCCTCACACATGAACCACATATGGTACTGCCACTCACAACATGTCAACAGGTATTCCCACTTATCTCTCTCTGTTGTGCTACTCACAGACTGAATTCCTCTCAAAAGGCTTGGCTTTCTGCTACCACTGCTGCCCCAATGAAACTTCCTGTTTTCTTATGGCATTTTTTTGCACAAATTAGGCCTTAGCGGTTTTGTTCACAGTTTAGCTGACTTGCCTCTTAACATGGAAGAACCTGGAGACAGTAATCCAATGGCCACAGGTTGTCCTAGCTGGAACTTTGTTCCTTTAGAAGCCCCCACACAGTGCCAAAGGTTAACTTTTGCATGACGTTTGCCTCATATCCTTCTCCTACATATGCATGTTACACACATCAGACTGTCTGTGTATTGTTGCTCTGCTAGGCTGTGACGTAATGCTCATGCTACTGCGATGCATGCATTCCTCAAGATGTTCCACCCAGTTGGCTCAATAACTTACTTTCTGAACATCTCTCCTCTGCGTTTCCCTATACTCACCCTGCTCTTGAGAAAATAACCATCTGTACTGTTTCTTCTACAACATCTGCAACATAGTTATCAACATTGACAGCTTATTGTGCCATTTACTGTAATGTTACGACAACATCATCATCTGTAGTTGCATTCTGCACAACAACAAAAATCAGTGGCATGTGTACTTTCCTGTACACCTGACTCAGGCTCCACAACCTCTATACAATATCCATTATCATCTGATGGGGCAGGTACTACTGTACATTCAAAATCATCCTTGTTACTGTCAACACACTTATTTGCTTTGGTACAGCCCACATTCACTCTCTTTGGCACTACAGTTACTTCAGACTCCACTATTCTGCACAGTTTTGGGGCTGACACCTCTGTATTTCTCCCATTACTGTCAAAATGTTAGCATCCAGCACATTGAACCCATGCAGCACAAAATTGTTACCATCTTCATTAATGATCTCAATTTCCTATTCAAGACACTGTCCCACCAGGCATCATATTTTGGTAACCCCCTACAGGACTGACAGATGTAACTACAGCATCAACAGTTAGAACTACCGCAGAACGGGTAAATTAGACATAGGTCTGTTCCTCTCCTTTTCAATTTTCTCCCTCCTCTCTGCTTCCTCTCTCATACTTTGTTTCCTCCTTACTCCATTCCTTGCTTCTTCTGATCTACTTCGAAAAGCCTCCTACTACTCTGGAGAATTGTGAAAAACTATTTCCTTCTACCTAGCCCGAAGTGTTTTTCTTACAATTTTCAATACGTCCTCCATGGTAGACTCCTGTGGTATCAAAATGTCTGCTCCCCGTGGTACTGTCCACAACATGATTACCCTCTGTCAGTTACACACACACACACACACACACACACACACACACACACACACACACACACTTCTCACTAATTTACATGCTTACATACAGAGCTACATACCTTGGTCAACACCACTGCTGTTTCAAATGGAGCAAATCACACAAATTTTCTATAATTCTCAGATTCTGGCATCATGAAAACTCTATTCACTAAACACATCAAAACACCAAAACAGAATCAAACTGTAATGCTGTCATAATTCTTATTGCCCTCTGCACAACACAAAAATCCCATACTTCTGGCTCAGGCTCCACACACTCTGTACAGTGCCCATTATCGCCAGATGGCGATGCTTCTTACTGCGCGTTCCATCCTGGATTTTCTATTGTTTGTTCTTACTGTAATGTAAGTACTCTGCCTGAGTGCCTGCTCATGATCACTATTTCAGATGCTGAAAACAATGAGTACTCGTGATTGCATTCAGCTTCACCTCCAGAATTGGCACACATGGTTAACACCTTACATACTCCTAGACAGTGAGCCACACCCGTTGCTCATGATACACTTATTGTAAACTAACATTCTTATTTACATATCTACAGAACATTGTCTATGGCTACCTGCCACATACTGAGCTTACCAACACAATTACACATTTGGCAAAGGACCCGATGCCTCTCCATGATACTCGTAGTCAAACAAAAGTAAAAAGACCTCATTCAGCGCACCATGTGTTGACAAAACTCCAACCCTGAAGTAGTCAAGTCATCTTCTTCATCATCCACAGATGATGGTTGTAGGCACTGTTGATCCTTCCTCTGTCACCAATTGAAGTGGACCCAGCATGAAGGGCCACTTCTGTGCAGAGTTGGGTTGGTAGCTCACAAAGGAATTGTCCAATCTAACTTGTTGAAACCTGCACAGAAAGTTTTTGTAAAGAAAGAATACATCAAAAGAAATACAATGTCAAAATTTGATCTGCAAGTTTTTTTATGGTGAAATTTGCTGAATTTGTACCTAGCCACACAGCTGTAGAACTGTACATCCCTGCCACAGTTCTAGCAGACAGCATGTGAGGAACACAGTGGGCTTATGTCCTTGATTGATGACACATTGGTAAACAGATAACACAGCACAATGTGATCTTAATTTGCAAAGCACTGCAACTTAGCAGCTAAAATTTTGACAATGCATTTCTTTTGGTGTATCCTTCCTGCAAGAAAAAATTCAGGGTAGGTTTCAGCATGTCGGTTTGGACCTTTCTCTTGTCAGATAAACAACTTCAAAAGTCAAAAATTTTATTAAAACTTATGCTAGTAATCGTGTAGTACAATAATGTGGTGGCCATTCCCCCCCTTCAGCATGTGGCGTGGCTGGCCGGATGGCAGCCAGTGGCCAGCTCTATCATCAGTGCCCAGGAATGGTGACCCCAAGGAGCATGATTAGCAATGTATGGCCCACTTAGCATGACATCACTTCTCAAGCCAGGTGCCAGTGGCATGGAAGATTGTTGTAGTATTTGCAGGGGATGCCAGCCTCTGTTGTTGAATCTCACCCCTGTAAGTGATGGTGCCCTTTCCAGCACAGAAGGGTGTGCAGCTCTACTGCCCCAGTCACACATTAGTGGCTATACCACCCAAGTCATTAATTACTGCCCTCCAGAGTAGGAGACTGGCTACTGCTGGAGTGAGCCTGGAGGTACCTGTGAGGAGGCACTGAGTCTGGAAAAATGGACTTGGTGCTAGAAGAGGATGCAATGTTGAAGGCCTGAACTCTTGGCAGCTGCTTGCTGCCCCATATCACTCTAGTGCCTGAGGCCATTCAATAATGGTAGGTGCCACTAGACTGCTGATATATCTGCTGAAACTTATATGAGTTAGCAGCCCACTTGTTGTGCCGACATGCTTTTTCAGCTGCGGTTGGAACAACATATTTGTGACTCACTCTGCAAGAGGTTCACTGTACTGCTGTGGTAGCAGTATTGTGATGCTTGGCCCAGTCTGTCTTGCTATGTTAATGGCATGCCGGTTCCATAACCCACACTGTCTGCTTATGGCTTCCATAATGCTGTGGCTGAGATTCTAGTTTCTGCAGTAACATCCAAAAATATTGACGGCAATACAATATCATTTTTGTTTCCTGCAGAAGTCGTGAGATGATTTTTCTCTCTTTCTTTTTTTTATGTCTCCGAAATTTTGTGTGTCTCTGAGGATTATTTGTAATAAAAAAAATCTTGTGACAACTCGGTTCCTGTTTTTAACGTTCTTCATTTACTCAAAGTAACTGTTCTGTAATAGACACACACTAAATTCAGACTCACTGACTACGTGATTCTCTGCCTCTGACTAGAGGGTGAAAAAGACTTCTTTTTCAGTTGCATTTGTGATCATCTTTATAACTTCTTGACAATGAACAAAAAGTGTACTTTGTCATGACTTTCACTATAATTACAGTTTCATAATTCAGACATTTTTGTTACAATATTAACATTAAAATTTACTTGACATTTGAAATTAACATGATTGCAAAGCCAATTTTTTATCAACATTTCTCTCTTTTGATGAAATTATCAGATTCTTCACATACAACTTTTTTTTATATTTTTTCTTATTTTCTTTGGGTCTTGACATTTGCCCACATGACCTACAATATTAATTAATATGGTTATTATTCCAGTAATTGCAACTTCTTTCCAAAATTAACAAGTTTCTATGTAGCATTAACAATTCAGTGTCTTACATATTCTTGTTATTGTTTCACCTATTATAGTAGTTCATTTACCAGAGAAGGAAAGTTGCTACTCACCATATAGCGGAGATGCTAAGTCACGATAGGCACAATAAAAAGATATTTATTGTGCCTATCGCAACTCAGCATCTCCGCTATATGGTGAGTAGCAACTTTCCTTCTCTGGTATTGTTACATTCCATCCTGGATTTCCCATTGTTTGGTAGTAGTTCATTTTATAGATTAAGGAATATATATAAAAGAATTACAGAAAAATGAGCATAACTGAATAGAACTAATTTAATACTACAGAGCAATATAAGAACTGAAAGATTAGCTACAAAAAATGAAATTTACATTTGTATCGTGATAGGTATTTATCTTGTGGGCCATATTAGTCAGTATACTGTTAAGTCTATTCTGTACAATTTTCAAGGCAGCAAAAAGTTGTTCCTCTGCTTAAAAAAGGTGAAAGGACTGTTGTCAATGACTGCACACCCATGTTGACCATATCAACTGTATCCAAGACTTTGAGGAAGCAGTACATGACTATGGTATTAAGTAGCTGGATGGTAATTGTTTATTGAGCCCTCAGCAGTTTGGCTTTCAAAAAGGGACAACAATAAGTGGGCCCCTGTATCAATTTCTGAATGAGGTTTATAGTGCGCTCAATAACAAAGCATACAACAGGAGTATGACATGATCTTACGAAGGTCTTATCAACGATGAATTACTTATGGAGAAACTGCTACAGTATGGAAATACAACTGCTTGTTTGGATTATATCTTTCAGACAGGTTACAAGGAGTTGTAATCAGCTCAAAAAGATGTTGGAAGTGTACAAACAAATTAGCAAGTTGTAAGACAAGGCATTCCTCAAGGCCCCATACTTGTTTCACTTTTGTTTATTATAATTATCAATGCCAAAAAGTATTCAGAAAGGTCTACCAGTTATGTTTACTGCTGTATGTTTATGCTGTATTCAACCCTTTGTGCTAATGAACATCATACCACAATTTCTGGCTGCAGGCTGGTAAATTGGTTGAACACAGACTGTTACTGAATAAAAGAGAAACCATGTATAAACATTTTTGCCCATCACATATAATTTCATCAATGAAAGATTATGTCAGAATTGAAAATGTGTCTGTAAACCAAGAAATAACGACTAAATTCCTCGGTTTGTGGAAAGATGATACTATATAGTGGGACAAAATTTAAAAAAAAATGTTATTACATAGACTGGGCAGTTTGTGCTATCCATTTAAAGGTCCTGAGTAAAGTCTGTGACATCACTAGGCATCTCCATGTTAACAGAAACAACATTCATAGCTCTGAAACAGAAAACTGCATTGGACAGTGCTCCATGATGAGCAAATATTCGTTATGTGGTGAAAAATGGAAATAGGATTATGGCAGGAAGGTTTAAATCTGAAGCTAGAACAATGTTCTCTGTCTTCAAACATTCTTTTAGTACTTAATGTGATGCATACTTTTTCAAACATATTTTGTGCTTATAGTGCGCTCACCTAAATTACAGTTAATTAATTTTATCTATTAATTTTCTTGTATTATTAGTCTCATAGCAATATATAGTCTCGCCTAGTACAACCACTTCCACTGGTTCATTCTGCTTTCTGACTGTTCAAGTCACCAAGCAATTCTATAGTTATTGTGAGTATACTTTTTTTAAAATTCCATCTTCTTTTCACCAGGTGAAAACAAGGAGTCCCACATTAATTTGAAAGTGAATCATGAAAATAAATAGTAATTCCTATGCTTGATTCTTTCTAAGTCTTGCATCATTCATTCATTCACTCTCTGCATTCCATAGAACCCGTGAAGGAGAATTTTTGATGATATAAAACAAGTCAAGCTTTATGTTAACAAAAGAGAAAGACATGTTTCTGGGAGGGGGTAATATTTTCCATAATAATCATTAAACAATATCCTGGTATTGTGCTTGATGATGGTTAGCATGCCACTTTGGACTGGGTATGGATTTGATGAAACTGGGGTTCACAGACAAAAAAAGGATAACATATTGGACACGCATTTGGGAGGAGAGCAGAAATCTCTGTCTAGTCACCCAGGTTTAGGTTTTCTGTGGTTTTCTTAATTTATTAAGCACATATCACGATGGTACCTTTGAAAAATCCTTTGGCCTGTCTCCACTCCTATTCTTCCTCAAAGCAAACTTGCATTCCATCTCTAATGACTCCTTATTGACAGGAAACTGGTTTACAAAGTTCTCATCTACATCTACATCTACATGGATACTCTGCAAATCACATTTAAGTGCTGGCAGAGAGCTCATCGAACTACCTTCACAATTCTCTATTATTCCAGTCTCATATAGTGTGCGGAAAAAGCAAACAGCTATATCTTTCTGTATGAGCACTGATTTTCCTTATTTTATCATGTGATCATTTTTCCCTATGTAGGTCAGTGTCAACAAAATATTTTCACATTTGGAGGAGGAAGTTGGTGATTGGAATTTCTTGAGAAGATTCCGGCACAATGAAAAACTTCTTTCTTTTAATGATGTCCAGCCCAAATCCTGTATCATTTCAGTTCAGTTGGAACTGGTGAGTGTTTTCAGTCCATTATGACTGTACACTCTGGTCATACTTCAGTGGCTGTGGAACGGCTAGGGATGCAGGAGGGAAGGATGGTATGTGCACACGCTTGGCACGCGGTATACTGGTATGAGAGCCAGTGAGGTGCAAGACATGATGAGAGTGATGTGGAGGCATGGACGGGAAAGGGTGACAGGATAGAGGAAGGGGGAACTGCCGCGTGGAGGAGATGGAGAGAGTGGGTTACATTAATCCACTGTCCCCAAACTCTCCATCCATAAATTTCCTCTTCCTCTGTCCTGTTACACCTTCCCAGTCAGTGCCTCCATGTCACCCTTATGATATGCCACACCTCACCAACTCTGGTACCTGTATATCGCATGTCTAGCATGCTGCAACTTCTACCTCTCCCTGCTGCCTCCCTGTGAGCCCTTGGGTATCCATCCCAACCCCTCTTCCTGCCTCTTTCTCTATCTACCCACCCCATCTTAATCCACCTCTTGAAATGCACTTCCAGCATTGTGTTCAGCCGGCACAATGTAGGGTCACAAATATAAACCAGTTCATTAAAGAATGTATTCTGAAAGTTAGTAAGTGTAACTCGAAACACACCATTTCATTTGTGAGTTGACACTGCTTCTAGTAAGAGGCAAAGTATCTGGAATTTTCTGTCTGCTGTGTAGTTTAAACTTTTAAATTTCAAGCATGTTTGTGTGTTTATCATGCATAGTTTTGTGCTTTAATAACTATCTGAGAGTGTATTAGCACCAGCTTTATTATGTTTAGGGAACGTGACTGGTCTGTTCAGATGCGAACTGAGTTGGTGACCATTCGTTCACAGCTCCAAGCAGTACTGGCTTCAGTCATGTATCTTGAGTCTATTGCCAATGGGTGTCACCATGAGGGGCCAGACGTGGGGTGCAAGAGACATTCAGCATACCTGGTAGATGTCTCCCAATCAGTCCACTACTGTGTCTGTCCCAGGTATTGCCCCCACTCAGATTCACCCCTAACCTTGATTGTGTGGGACATCATTCCAAGGTGTGGCAGGAAGCAAAAAGCCTAGGGGCCTAGCCAGTTTTAGGGGAAGACACTCAGCCCACAACATGTGGGCTGTCGCAGAGGGTGAGATTATTGGTAGTTGGGAGCTTGAACATTAGGCACATAATGGGGTCCCTTAGGGATATGGCTGCCAAGGAGGGGAAGAAATCCAGTTTGTACTCTGTGTGCACACTGAGAGGAGTCATCCAACATGTGGAATGGGTGTTTCTGAAAGTCACAAGGAGCTCAGGGTGCAGCCAACTGCAGGTGGTGGCTCATGTCGGTACCAATCATGTGTGTCACTTGGGATCGAAAGAAATTCTCTCTGCTTTCAGGCAGCTATCTGAAGTTGTAAACACTGCCTGTCTTAACTTGCACGATGAAGGTGGAGCTCACTGTCTGTAGCATCATTGACAGGACTGACTGTGGACCTTCAGTACAGGGAAAAGTAGAGGGTCAGAATCAGAGGCTGAGATACATTGACTTGCGCCACAGTGTGGTGAGTTTTTGCATCCCACTTAATAGGTCAAGGTGTCCAATACAAATGGGTAGTGGGGGCTGAGTGGAGGGGACCGGTCTTCTTTTTTTTAAATTTTTTTTATGTTAGAGGTCCTCAGGAAACTACAGAAATGGTATCAGTTTAAAGGGTGCACAAAACCTTGCTGAAGCTGGAGACAAGTTCAGTCAGATAGTATGCTAAGTACCTAATGGTGTTCAGAAAGGACAGATTAAATACAGTTGGTGTTGAAGTTTATATTGCTGTCAAAAATAGTTGACCTTGTAATGAAACTGAAGTAAACAGTTCCTTTGAGGTTATACTTCACAACCAGAATAAACTAATAATAATTGATTCCTTTTAATGACCTACTGATTTATATGATATGGTTGCTGAACAGCTCAAAGAAAATGTGAGCCTCATTCCAAATAGGTACCCCACTCATACAATTAGAGTTAATGGTGACTTCAATCTACCCTCAATATGTCACCGAAAATAAATGTTTTTAGTCAGTTGTAGGTGTCAAATGTCATCAGAAATTGTCCTGGATGTTTTCTCTGAAATTTATTATTGACAGTTAGTTCAGGAGCCTACTTGAAGTGTAAACAGCTGTGAAAACATACTTGACCTCTTAGCAACAAATAAAACTGAGTGAATGGGAAGCATCAGGACAGATGCATGGATTAGTGAGTATAACATTACTGTAGCAAGACTGAATATTAACAAGTCTGAATACTACAACATCCAGATCCACCAAAAATAAACACAAAATTTCTGTTAAAAAAGATAAAAATTCACTTGACACTTTCCTAAGAGACAGTTTCCACTCCTTCCAATCTGACTATGTAAGCATAGAGTAGATATAGTCTAAATTTAAAGAAATACTGATGACAGAAGTTGGGAGATATGTACCAAATAAATTAATAGCAGATGGTACAGATTGACTATGACAGACAAAACAAGTCAGAACACTGTTGTGGAAGCAACGAAAACAACATGCCAAATTTAAAAGAACTAAAAATCTACAAGATTGGTGATCTTCTACTGAAGCCCAAAACCTAGTGCAGACTTCAATGTACGATGGTTTAATAGTTTCCACAATGAAAGCCTTTCTTGAAATCTGACAGAAAATCCAAAGATAGTCTGGCCATGTGTAAAGTACACCAACATCAAGACATGATCAATTGATCAATACCTTCAATGCAATAGCAATGGCAATGTTACTGATAACAGTTCACTAAAGCAGAGTTACTAAACACAATTTTCTGAAGTTCCTTCCCAGAAGAACAGTTGCCAATATGATCAACTCAGAAATAGATATCCTTGGTGCAGCACGGCATCTTAAATCACTAAATAAAGGCAAGGCCTCCTGTCCAAAGAGTTTATCAATTAGATTCCTTCCAGCATATGCTAGTACAGCACCTCCATACATAGCAATCATATACAACTGTTCATTCAATGACAGATCTGTACCAAGGACTGGAAAAGTTGCATAGATCACACGAATAGTCAAGAAAGGAAACAGAAGTAATCCACTGAATTACAGACCCATACCACTAATGTCAATTTGTCGTAGGAATAAGAATAGCCAAAATGGAGTCAGAAAATATCTTTCTTGTGAACCACAACTAGCTAGCTCTTTATTCACATGAGGTAATGAGTGCTGTTGACTGGGGATGTAAAATTGATTCCATATTTTTAGATTTTCAGAAGTCTTTTGAATACCATTCCTCACAAGTGACTTCTAATCAAATTGTGTGCTTGTGGAGTATTATCTCAGTTGCACAACTGGACTTGATTTCCTGTCAGAATGGTCACAGTCCGTAGTAACTGACAGAACACCATAAAGTAAAACAGAAATGATATCTGGTATTCCCCAAGGAAGTGCTACGGTGGATCTGCTGTTCCTTATTTATATAGATCATTTAGGAGACAATCTGAGCATCCTTCTAAGACTGCTTGCAGATGGTGCTGTCATTTATGACCTCTTAAAGTAACCGGATGTTGAAAACACATTGTAAAATGATTTATACAAGATATCTGTACAGTGAATTTTTTGTGAATTTCTTCATCGTTTCTTGTCATGACATGTTTCAGAATCATCCCATCATCTTATGACCATAGAGTACATATGTACAACATGACTTTGACATATCAATTGTGTATTGTCAAGACTAGAACTTATGCCTGTTAGGTTTCTTGTTAGCATTAAATTTTAAATGGATGAAGCTTAAGCTTCAATTGATGTTACGCAACTGGTATGTGAAAGTTGTGATGTACATATGTACTCTGTGGTCATCAGATGATGGGATGATCCCGAAATGTGTCATGACAAGAAACAATAAAGAAATACACAAAAAATCAGTCAATATTTTTTAGCAGCATTACAGCATTTTTATAATTACTGTGATAATGATTGCATTCCTCTGTAAGGATTTTCAGTCCAATTTAGGTTAAATTACAATTACAAATAACTTTAATTGAAATGGTCACATAGATAATATTGAAGGGAAAGTGAACCAAAAACTGTGATTTATTGGCAGAACACTTGGAAGATGCAACAGGTCTCCTAAAGACACAGCCTGCAATATGCTTGTCTGTCCTCTTCTGCAGTATTGGTGCACAATGTGGGAACTTCACCAAAGATGATTGACAGACGACATAAAAACTTCAAAGAGGAGCAGCTTGTTTTGTATCATTGTGAAATGGGGAGAGAGTGGAAATGAAGTAAAATTGAGGTCGAAATCATTAAAAGTAAAGTCATTTTTCATTGGGATGGGATCTTTTCACAAAATTTCAATCACCAACCTCCTCCTCTGAATCTGAAAATGTTTTGTTGGCACCCGTTTGCATAGGGAGAAGTGATCATTGTAATAAAATACGAGAAATCAGAGCTGGCATCGAAAGATTTAGGTGTTTGTTTTTCTGAGTGCTGTTTGAGAAAGGAATGGTAGAGAAGTAGGTGGAAGTGATTTGTTGAAGCCTCTGCCAGGTACATAATTGTGAACTGCAGAGAAGTTATGCAAATGTTGATGTAAAAAGCCTCTGATGTTTGGTGAGTGATTTCCTCTACTCCTTCTGCCTGAACTTTCCTGACTAATAACAGGGTACATTCAAACAAATGAGAGACTTTATCTGCCATATGAAGTCATCAAAATCCAATGGAAATTATGTTAGTATCATTGAATCCTGTGGTAAACACTGTTTTATTAAGATTACATGGAAGGTAGTTATTTGAGGAGATTATTAACTTTCTATATTGGTATAAAATCTGCCAATATATAAATAATACATTGGTAATTTCCTATGTAAGTCTGCAAGTAGGCATAATGGACAATGCCAAAGCCACTAGTAGTGGCTTCCATGACATATCTGGATATGATGAGAAACTCTTCCATCAACTATTCCAATTGTGAATCAGTGTGAAAGCTGCTAACCAGATTCTCTAGTGGAACCTATACAAAACAATGACAGAGTGACTACATTCCCTTGCTGGTCCCATGTATGATAACGAATGCAGTATTGGTAATTTGATAACTGAAGTGTTCAGGATTGTAGTAACCTCTGAGATATCCATTCAGGAAACTTTGACTTAGGGCCAAATATGGATACAGTGGCTTATAATCTGTGACAAGATGAAATTAGTTGCCACAGGAAACTGCAGAACATCTGGATTCCAAAGATAATTTTCAGTATCTCCTTCCCTACCTAGGAATAATTTTTTTGTGCTTTGATGAGCATATTGGAAACAAATACAATGGGCCATTCTGAACCATTCAGAGACAAAATGGCCTCAGCACCATAGGATGATGTGTCTGTGGCCAACACTAGAGGTAAATAAGGCTGATACAAAATCAGGCAAGAGCAGTTTGGAGAAATTTTTTCATCATAAGAAATGCTTGGTGACAATCCCTGGCCCACTGGAAAAAAAGAACCTGTTTGCTCTGCAAATGATTGAACTATAATTGTAATTTAGTTAGTAACTTGTGCATAATATATAAACTTGCCTATAAAGACCAGCAGGTCCTTAACGTTCTTTGGTACTGGAGTATATTAAATGGCTGCCACAACCTCTGATGTCAATTTGAGGCCTTCCTGACCAAGGATGTGTAATATTTACTTAATACAAAGCTGAAAGAAGGAACGTTTTAATAAGTTGCAGTTTAATCTGGCTTTCAACGAATGGAAAATACATGCTTTAGGTTCAATAAATGTTCCGTCTTAGTTCTTCCTGTCACTGTTATTTCATACACATAATTAACCCACTGTAGAATGTTGGCAAAAATTGTTCTAGAAACTTCTGAAGGACTCCTTTTATGCAAAGAACACTGAAAGTGTAACCTGTTACATTGACAGAGGCCAGCCAAAAGGTGTACTTCATACCAGAATGGCTTTAGAAGCTTCATCAAAAGGAAATTGAAAATATTATTCTGAAATATTGATGTTAGGGAAATACTGACACCTGCCAGTTTTGGAAAAAATTCATTAGGACATGGAAAGGGGTCTGAGTCAATAAGTGACTGCACCTTTACTGTGTTTTTTAATTCCCCACAAGGTGTAACACACTACCTGGTTTATTAACACTGACTAAAGGTGATGCTCATCTGCTAAAAGGGATTGACGACAGCACTTTTAACTCCTCTAAGCAATGGAGTTCTACTTTAACCTCATCCAGCATGGTTGAAGTTATTGAGTTGGTTTTGAAAAATTCCAGTACTGTTGACTCCTTTATTGTAATGTGGGTGAAAAGAATTAGAAGCCATTCCCAGGACAGAGAAAATAAGAGTGCATACTGAAAACATATAGAATCTACTTTTACACACGGAACATTGTTAAGAATTGTTTGGACTGAGTGTTGGACAGAAAAGACAAAGACAAAAATTCACATCCAGGCTGAAAATATTTTCCATTGTGGGTTCTTCTACGACAGAGAAAATGAAAGGTTCTTCTTACTTGCTTATATATTAATTCCAGGACTACCTCGCATATATCAGAATTTCGTAATGAATGGGAGTCTACAGTTTAGGTGATACTGATTTTAAGGGTGGAGATCCTTAATCAGAGAAACATAGACTGATTAATAATTTAGACAGAGGCCTCAGTAACAAAAATGAATAAAATGGGAATACAATTAACCAGTGCCAACAGCATAAGATGGTATGGTGCTACCCTTGACTCTGTGATGTTGTTTATATGCATTAGCACACTTGACTGCTAGTGATGTGGCTGGCTGTGGAAAAACTGTTGACAGATATAATTCATTTATGGGCAACTACTTCTAGCATGTAGAGAAAAACAGTCAGAGCAACTGGGCAGACAATGAAAATATTTTTGAGGCTGTGTGCAAAAACTGTTGTGCTGTCACCTGGATTACATGGCACGTGGTATTTTTTGGACAACTCCAAAGGGTCCCCGACAGTGGACGAAATATTGGCAGCTGCGGAATGATTCTAGATACTAATAAAAGTGCTCATCCCCAGTTTTGATCTCGACTCTGTAATTAAGATGGTCAGTGCCTTCACGTGAAAACGTTTGCGGTTGCATATGGAACCACGATTATACCCAGGCGTTCACGTCTTCTTTCAAAGCAAATCGAAGGCCATGAATGTCTTTCCTCAAGGTTCCAAAAATATGGAAATCGCTTGGTTGTAGATCGGAAATGTATGGAGGATATATAAGGGCTTCCCAACGAAACTTCTGCAGCATAGTCGAAACAACATTCCTGTGTTTGATGGCGTGTTCAGTTTTTGCGACGTATCCACGTACCGCTGTGCGTAACCTTGCCGCCGTCATCCAGAAATTCAATGAGCAGAGGATTATTTAAACCAAAGAAAAAGGTCTCACAACTTTTACAGAGCTGGTGGGCTTGTTGTTTTGCCGGTACTTCAGACGAAGAGGTGCACGCCTGAGTACGATCAACAACCGCAAACATTTTTCCATGGAGGCACTGACCGTCTTGTTTCACAGTGGGATAAACGTATTAACAATACAGAGATAACTTTCAGAATACTAAACAGTTTACTTTCTTTTTCCATCGGTTTCGTTTTCATTTCGCTGCCCCATACAGGACTCTATACCGGCCTAGAAGGTGGTAAGATTCTGTTGAGTATCAGTGGCGTATCAGTGACAGTCATGCAGTATTGGGTTAAAGTTGCTGAAAAAATGGTGGCATACCTGTTTGCAGGTGAAGACAACGTTGGTGGTATATGTGCAAGCCATGATAAATAATGCGACTAACCGTCGCTTGTTGACATAACAACGGAAAACCTCCTTTTGTAATAAATGGTGGAAGAAATACTGAACGATAATACTAGCCAACAGAATTTTACTTTTTTTCTGTAACCAGCATGAAGACAGCTAAGCTTTAAATTTTAGTGCGTACTGATAACGTAAATATTAATGAAAATGAAAGATTAGCTCTCGTTTTGAATTTATGATAACTTTACGTTATTGCCTCTACATAAGCTTATGAATGTACACTCCTGGAAATTGAAATAAGAACACCGTGAATTCATTGTCCCAGGAAGGGGAAACTTTATTGACACATTCCTGGGGTCAGATACATCACATGATCACACTTACAGAACCACAGGCACATAGACACAGGCAACAGAGCATGCACAATGTCGGCACTAGTACAGTGTATATCCACCTTTCGCAGCAATGCAGGCTGCTATTCTCCCATGGAGCCGATCGTAGAGATGCTGGATGTAGTCCTGTGGAACGGCTTGCCATGCCATTTCCACCTGGCGCCTCAGTTGGACCAGCGTTCGTGCTGGACGTGTAGACCGCGTGAGACGACGCTTCATCCAGTCCCAAACATGCTCAATGGGGGACAGATCCGGAGATCTTGCTGGCCAGGGTAGTTGACTTACACCTTCTAGAGCACGTTGGGTGGCACGGGATACATGCGGACGTGCATTGTCCTGTTGGAACAGCAAGTTCCCTTGCCGGTCTAGGAATGGTAGAACGATGGGTTCGATGACGGTTTGGATGTACCGTGCACTATTCAGTGTCCCCTCGACGATCACCAGTGGTGTGCGGCCAGTGTAGGAGATCGCTCCCCACACCATGATGCCGGGTGTTGGCCCTGTGTACCTCGGTCGTATGCAGTCCTGATTGTGGCGCTCACCTGCACGGCGCCAAACACGCATACGACCATCATTGGCACCAAGGCAGAAGCGACTCTCATCGCTGAAGACGACACGTCTCCATTCGTCCCTCCATTCACGCCTGTCGCAACACCACTGGAGGCGGGCTGCACGATGTTGGGGCGTGAGCGGAAGACGACCTAACGGTGTGCGGGACCGTAGCCCAGCTTCATGGAGACGGTTGCGAATGGTCCTCGCCGATACCCCAGGAGCAACAGTGTACCTAATTTGCTGGGAGGTGGCGGTGCGGTCCCCTACGGCACTGCGTAGGATCCTACGGTCTTGGCGTCCATCCGTGCGTCGCTGCGGTCCGGTCCCAGGTCGACGGGCATGTGCACCTTCCGCCGACCACTGGCGACAACATCGATGTACTGTGGAGACCTCACGCCCCACGTGTTGAGCAATTCGACGGTACGTCCACCCGGCCTCCCGCATGCCCACAATACGCCCTCGCTCAAAGTCCGTCAACTGCACATACGATTCACGTCCACGCTGTCGTGGCATGCTACCAGTGTTAAAGACTGCGATGGAGCTCCGTATGCCACGGCAAACTGGCTGACACTGACGGCAGCGGTGCACAAATGCTGCGCAGCTAGCGCCATTCGACGGCCAACACCGCGGTTCCTGGTGTGTCCGCTGTGCCGTGCGTGTGATCATTGCTTGTACAGCCCTCTCGCAGTGTCCGGAGCAAGTATGGTGGGTCTGACACACCGGTGTCAATGTGTTCTTTTTTCCATTTCCAGGAGTGTATTTACCTTGGTGTTATCCCTCGGAGGAAGGTCATTGTTGGTGCATCCGCTTTGACTGGCGAAGTTTTCTGCTGGTGATTCCCTGATTAGTTCGAGCAGCAATCGCTGACATAGATGCGCTCCATTTTTCCTGGTATCTCATTTCCACGTCCGAAGTTTTGCTGGTGGAAACGTTCTCCGTACTCGTCGGCTATAGCACCGAAGTTGTCAGCAAAGAAGTTCAGGTGAGTGTCTAGGAAATGTAGCTTTAATGAAATGATGCTCCCTAATTTATTGCAACAGTACAGGAAACTTGCCACAAGATCCTAGTAGTTTTCTGCTCTCTTGTTTCCTAGAAAGTCTGTTGACACTTGAACAAATGCATCCCAAGCTAACTTTTCATCACCTTTCAAGACGGTGTTGAAATGTTCATCTCGGTACGGTCTGAGTATCTGGAAACCGACGAAAATTCCCTCTTTTATTTTCGCCTCACGAGGTCGAAGAATTTCTCGCACAAATAGAGAAATGTTTCCCCAGTTTTTCCAAGGTCTTAACGAAGTTTTCCATTAGGTCCAATTTTATATGAAGAGCTGGGAGAATTATTTGCAAGTGCAAGTGGACAAGTGCTTGGTGCATAACATTGTGAGATCCTGGTCCAAGTGATTGACGCTTATGCCAATCTTTCTTGTACTTTCAATCTTTCTTTCATAATGAAGTGCTTTGGTGCGACTATGCCACAGGCGCAGGAATCAACAGAATTTGGTGTAGCTGTGTTGTAGCCCAAGTAATACGGCTGCGACCTTCAGATCCCCGGAAATCTGTCATTTAAACTTATCACAGATCAATCGTAATAACAACTCTTTCATCTTATCATATGTTTCTTTCGTGTAAGGTGCTCACCTAATCGGAACCGATGGTAACACGTTGCCATTATGCAGTAGCACACACTTGTGACTTACTTTGGAGGAGTCGTTGAACAAACTCCACTGATCACTTTTATAGTCAATACCCATAGCTGCAGCACTATAAAATACCAAGCTCTTTTCACTTTTGATAAATAGGAGGAACAGCATATGACTGTTACGGAACGTAGTCACATTTACCGTCTTACCAAGACGATTCCACTGTTACAGTGCTGATGCAAACAGTTCAACTTTACCTTTCCGCAATTCCAGATGTCTCACTAGGTCATTAAGGTCACACTGTGTTATTTTGTGTATGTCTGTGCACTCATTTTCACACAGGAAGTCAGAATCTTTCGAAGAATTGGGTTTTGAAGATGATGGTACAGCAATAGTGTCACAGCCGCCTTCGCCACTATCAGAATCTGGTGGGACAGGAACAGGCAGTCCGTCTCAGTGAGCGACCGCTCGCGTGGCCGAAGGTATGTTAGGGTACGTCGAGGAAGACTTTTTCTTCTTGGAAATACCATGTGTTAATGGGGTCGTCATACAAACGTAACAATCATTCACGTGGTCTGATGGTTATCGCCAGATCCTAGATATAGCAAAGCCCATGGAAGATCTTTTACGATTGAACCACGAATGAAGACTCGAGACACAAGATACATGAGGAGCCCATGGCTTGTCCTGGTCCCTGTGTTCGCAGCCAAAGTACAGTCTGTACGATTACCTAATGTATGGCGTTATTGACCTCCTTTGCAATTCAATGCAGTCTGTCCGCAAATGCACCAAAAATTGTCATTACTGTTTACGCATTTGCGAGGTACATTCAACCACAGGAATTATAAAGACTACACGCACTAGTTACAGTTTAATAACACGCCTTTTTAGCGCATGAACAGAACACGGTTTGTAACAGGCTGAAACTTCGCTTATGCAGGGTGTTACAAAAAGGCACGTCCAAACTTTCAGGAAACATTCCTCACACACAAAGAAAGAAAATATGTTATGTGGACATGTGTCCGGAAACGCTTACTTTCGATGTTAGAGCACATTTTATTATTTCTCTTCAAATCACATTAATCATGGAATGGAAACACACAGCAACAGAACGTACCAGCGTGACTTCAAACACTTTGTTACAGGAAATGTTCAAAATGTCCTCCGTTAGCGAGGATACGTGCATCCACCCTCCGTCGCATGGAATCCCTGATGCGCTGATGCAGCCCTTGGTGAATGGCGTATTGTATCACAGCCGTCCACAATACGAGCACGAAGAGTCTCCACATTTGGTACCGGGATTGCGTAGACAAGAGCTTTCAAATGCCCCCATAAATGAAAGTCAAGAGGGTTGAGGTCAGGAGAGCGTGGAGGCCATGGAATTGGTCCGCCTCTACCAATCCATCGGTCACCGAATCTGTTGTTGAGGAACGTGCGGGAGCTCCATCATGCATGAACCACATGTTGTGTCGTACTTGTAAAGGCACAAGTTCTAACAGCACAGGTAGAGTATCCCGTATGAAATCATGATAACGTGCTCCATTGAGCGTAGGTGGAAGAACTAAAATGAGCTCTAACATGGAAATTGAGCGTTTCCGGACACATGTCCACATAACATCTTTTCTTTATTTGTGTGTGATGAATGTTTCCTGAAAGTTTGGCCGTACCTTTTTGTAACACCCTGTATGAAACCTGCTCCGCACCTTACTCTCTCTACCACTTCGCCTTGTCGCTACGATCCTAGGCTAAAAAAACGACAGAACACAGGCAGCTGTTGTTGCATCAAATTCATCATTCTGTCTGCCATCAGCGATATTTCGGAACCTATTTAGGAAGTGATTGACAATGAATGTTAATAAAATACGAGCTTTCGTTATCAGCAAGCTAACAAATATTTATTTCGTCCTAGCTGTTTTTTCACTGTTGGCTAATGTAAAAGTTTAGATTACAGTATGGAAATCCTCATTATTTCATCCTGTAACTTGTCAGTGAGAACATTAACGCTTAGGAAGCTATAAATTTCGTCTCATTGGGCAGGCTGGGCTACAGAATGCGATCCCTCACGGAAACAGGCCGTATGTTGCATCTGTTCTCGCTTGCTGGTCGAAGGCTGCCAGTTGCTTACGCTTTGCAGATCGTCCAAATTGCACACCAACCAGTGAATTAATAAAGTCATTTACCTTGCACCAATTGATATGCATTTTTGCAGAGACTTTCGGAATAACAACAGGTAACTGTTGTACGATTCTCAATTTTATACTTGATATAATTTGAAGATGTTTAAAAGTATCTGAAGACTTAAGCCAGTGTCATGTTGGAAGGCGGCCCAATTTTCACACGTTCTACGCATCTCCCTCCACTAACCACTGGCAGCCAATAATATTCATTCTCTTTCAGAGCAGCTAGTAGTGAGTTACAGCTAGACAGCGAGAATCTCGCTCCTACGTGCTGAACTGTTGCCGTACTTCGCAACAATCGAATTATTCATTCAACCGTCTGTTTTCTTTTGTTTTTGTTTTTTACTTGTAGCTGTATAGAAGTGAATGTATACCTGTAAGTGTTAAAGTGCGATTACAAAAAAATTTAAAGAGAATTGCAAACGAAAGTGTCAGAGTTCCAGAAACCATTGAAAAAGTTGGTTTCGTGTAGCCTGGAAAGCATTGAAATCGCAAGGAACCTGTAATATAAATGGATGATTTTAAGAACAACGGTGTTTTAAAGTGCTCCATGAGAATGATGAATGACCGACATCACAAAAACGCGTTACAGTTACGCAGGAGAAAAATAACTTCAATGGTGAATACTTCATCAAACTAAAGAGTTTTAAAAAAGCGTTGGTTCCTGTTATGTTAAGAAGAGAGTTTTTAATTTAAAGAAGTGACATAGGTGCAGCACAAACTACATCCCATATAAAGATTCACGATACAAGAGAAGGAGGTAGTACAATAGTGTATCACCTTGATGAAACGTGGGCCAATTAGAATCATTCCAGGAAGATCTGCTGGAAAATGAGTGATAGCACTGGTGGTTTTAAAATTTTCGTAGGAATAGGTTCTCGGATAATTATTCTGCATGCTGACTCTTCTTCTGGTTTTGTTTCTGAGAGTGAACAGGTATGTACGTGTAAGAAAAACAGCTATGACCATCATTCGGAAACGAACGCTGTCAATTTCGTAACGTGATTCACAATTCTTGTCCTACCTTGCTTCTAAGTTGGCCATTACGTTATAATTCTATTGGTACAGAGAAAACACCAAGTATAAACACCAGAAAAGCGGATATTTTTCCCTGGCTTAAAAATAAAAACATTAAGAACGGTATAAACCGGACTCGTGCCGATCTCCTGCATCTCGTTAATTTATACAAGTTACGTGACAGAACGTACAAACTGTCACACAGTTTTCAGTTTACACACGTGTCACTGTCAATGTAGCCCTAGGGAATTAATTTGGGCAAAGGATAAGGCTGTATGGTAGGGAAAAAACCCATTCAAGATAACATTCACTGATTCAATTGTGCATGAGGCAATAGACAACATCCCATTTTTAGTGTAGGCACATCTGTGTGGCATGCTGAAAAGCTTCAGAAAGAATAATTTGACAGGGAGGTGGTGCTGGATATAAGCCTTGAACCTATCATCGAAAATTTACAACCAGATTGTTCGGAAATACGCTCTAATAGAAGTGACGGTGGTATTACAATGTAGACTTAGGAACGAAGTAATAATATTTCTTAGTTTTAAGGACTCATGGCTTAAAAAATGTTTTTGTCACTTTATCAGTTGCATACATAATAATGAGAACTTCCTGATCTTTTTGATTGGGAATGTCACATGTTCAACATAGTGACCAAGGAGAAGTTAAGGTCCTCCCGCCATGGTGTATGCTCTAATAACATCCGTGAATGCAGATGGATGAATTCTTCAAAAGTCCGGTATTTCCACATGTAAACTCCTGTTAGTACCTGTTAGTGGTCCAGGTATCGGTGGTTTTCGATGTTATCTGTCATAATTCTCTGGAGTTATTCGCAGATGATTGTTAATTGCATGAGCCTACCCAGTTGAGAGCCATTGTCACAATTGTAAGATTATCGGCCAGACGTATTTCCACCGATTCTTTGATTACTGAACCCCAAAAATTGGAAAATGGAGCTAAAATTGTTGTTCTATTGTATTCCATTGTCTCGTGGAAATACAGTGTTCAGCTGATTTTAACGGTTGCCGAAGACGGGTTTATCTTTCGTGTTCTGTACAACGCTCCTGGACAGTTCGTATCGTCTGGCCTATATATACAGCACCACATTCATAGGGAATTTTGTAAATGCACTTTTTTTTTCAGTTGTAAGTCGTTTTTAACAGATCCAACCAGGGCCAAGCTATGAGCTGGTGGACGGATGATATCCTTGAGTTCATTTTTTCCTAGGCCATCTGCCTATTTTAGAAAACATAGTTGATTTGTAGTCGTCATCAGTGTCCTCAGTGCTTTGCGTCTTATTATTATATAGTTGTGCATGGCTGTTCTTATTCGATGTGCAGTGTAGCCATTCTCTTTAAAAACCTTCTCCAAGTGTTCTAATTCTGCTTGGAGGTTTTCATCGTTCAATATTATGTGCTCCCGATGTATTAAGGTACTAAGAACACATGCGGTTTGGGCGGGCTGATGTCAGCTTGACGCCTAGTGATATAGATCTATGTGCTTGGGTTTTCTGTACTCAAAATGTCCTAATGACCCATCATACTACAGCATACTAGCAGGTCTAGAAAGGGTAAAGGCCCATCCTTCTCAGTCTCCATTGTAAAATTGGTGTTCTCATGTAATGAGTTTAAGTGACAAAGGAATTCTCGATTTCTTGTCTGCCATGACCCCATACAACAAAAGTATCGTCTAAATAACGCCAGAAAACCGTGGGCTTTACACCAGCAGACTCAAGTACTTTTTCCTCACAGTCCTCCTCCATTAGAAGATTAGCCACCACAGAGAACAATGGGCTCTCCATGGCGATGCCGTCTGTTTGTTCATAGAATTCGTTTTTAAATAACAAGTAGGTCGAGAAGAGAATATGTTCAAACAACGCCATCAGGTCAGCACTGAATAACTTGCCAATAAGATGTACCGAGTCCATTAAAGGCACTCTGGCAAAAAGTGAGCCACATCAAAGATAACTGGTAAATCCGAGCTGCTTATCTTAACTGTCCTCAAGTAATTGACAAAAGGCTGGTCCCAGCGGAGGTTCGAGTCCTCCCTCGGGCATGGGTGTGTGTGTTTGTCCTTATTAGGTTAAGTAGTGTGTAAGCTTAGGGACTGTTGACCTTAGCAAAGTCCCATAAGATTTCACACACATTTGAACATTTTTTGAATTGACAAAATCCTGTGAATTACATGTATGAACACTTACCCACATACAGTTTGAGTAGAGAGGCTAGAAGTTTTGCACTCGAGTAGGTTGAGGCAGCAATATTACTTACTATTAATCGCATTGGGAGACCATCCTTGTGAATCTTGGGAAGGCCAAGTGGTCTTGGTGGTACCGCTCTCTGTGGTCTCAGTCTATTGATAACTTGTTCAGGTAGAGAACTATCGTTCAGAAGAGTGGCAGTTTTTCTTGATCTACAGCTCGTTGGGTCCTTTTCGATTTTGTGATACGTAGAATCACTTAGCTGATTATACATCTTCGTGTAGCAGGCTTCCCTTATCAAAAGAACCGTGGCATTACCCTGATATGCAGGGAGTACGACAGTGTTAGTATCTTCTCGGAGGCAGCAGAGAGCAGCTCTTTCAGCTGGCGAGACGTTACTACATTGTGGCGCACATTTCAACAGCGTTCGGCAAGATTCTCGTCGAATCCACAGAGACAGCTCTAATGGCTTCCTCAGTAGAAATGATTAAATCCATTAAAGGAGCTGAAGTATGTTTAGGAGCGAAGTTTAAACGTTTCTAAAGCACTGATATCGTCGCATCGTCAAAAAACTTATTCGTGATGTTCACCGTGTATCATCCAGCACATCTCGCATGCGCGAGGCTCGTTATAAATACGGTGAGTGCCCCTGGGCTCTTCAGTAGTTATCTACTCATCTGAAAATGGTCGGACGTCTCTGGGCCGAAATATCGTGGCAAAATGTCGACGGTATCCGGCTGCGCAGCCGAAAATTATTAGAAATTATTAGAAGAAGAAATACACCGGGAAAATTTCAGAAATTGCGAAGTGCAGATTAATTTCGGTTTATTTCATTTCAGGAAATACAGGCTCTGGGAACTGATGTAAGTAAATTTAGAATTTAGATTGGTTAAAGAAGGTCATTACCAGGCGGCTCAGCGTGAAAAACAATGAAGCTGGTTTGCTACAATACGTTTCAGCCAATCAGTAGGAAGATCGTTCGCAGTCTGAAGAGCGAGAAATTTGTGGGCTCTATTGTCGGGGGGTCACCTACTGTAGCGTGTGGAAGTATGCTTATGCATGCTACCAAATGTTGTAATTTGCTTCCGCTAAAAAGCAGAGTGGTTCAGGAAATGATTACGATCTGGCCTAAACAATGTCTCCAGAAGTTTCCAGATTTTTTGAGAATTTTTCGACTTTCTTACGATGCGCTTAAAAATTTCGTGCGGCCTGCTATGCAGTCGTAATTCCGAACGCAGATTACTGAATGTCTGTGAATTTTGTAGTATTGCGCAAGTGTATCACAACTGACAGCCATCATTGCAAATACAAAGCATTTTTTCACTGTTGTAAGACGCTGTTCTCTAGATAGCAGGTTGTTCTTGTATTACTACTGACAGAATGTGCTATGCACGTCGGCGTGATAACGCAAGCTATGAGAAAATATTTGATTTTGCGTCAAGCATTGTGTGTTTTCTGAACCTGGTAGCATAGGGTTTATCGTTCAATTGAGGATATAGCACAAACACTTTAGATCAAAACTTATTTCATTCTGTTGCTTCAGTTGTACATATAGTTCAGCCTTTCTTTTAATCTGATTTTCAGGTTGAAATACATTGTATGCCGTTCCAGAACAGGTTATGATTCTAAGGGAACTTATGGAAGTAAGGAATGAATTACAAAAGACATACTAGACCCGCGTTGTTTCAAATAGTTTAAAGAATTTCCAATGTGAAAAATTTGAAAGTAGTAGGTGATTATATACATGAGTAAAGGACAAGCAGTTGCGTAGTCTTATGTTTACTTTGGCTTTACTGTGCACATAAAGTCAAATATCCGTGTCCCTGTTGGATGTATTGAAAATATAGGTAATATCCCAACACTCGTTTTTAAGTAGCTAGCCAGATCGACATTTTATTAAGTGCTCAAATGCACTGAAAGTTACGTCTGAGAGGTTGCTGATGCACAATTTATTGTATTTGAGTCAAGAGAGCATATTATGCAGTACCAACGCTAGTTTAGAAATTTGTCATTTTGTATAAGTTCGTAGGCTTCCACGGCCATTGTCATTGTAAAACTCAAAGCTTCAACCTACTTGCTGCAGTCTCCTTCAGGGCGGTTAAACGCCGTGAAGAAAACTGCAGCAAGTCAGTCGAAACATCGGCAGTTTTTTTTGTTTTACAGTGAAGCGGCCTAATATCCAAAATTATTTTGTTCAAAATTGACATTTAACGTTAACTATATTACGTATCAGTGCTGTGGATAGGTGCCTAGCGGATAGTAATACCCTCCAGAATTACATTTTCACATAGTTTATTGAAACCATAGTATAGAAATAACAGCAGTGCTTGATATCCAAGCTGACACATAAGCAGCAGTTTTAAATTAAAGGCCGTGATCGTAATAACAAGCCTAATCAACACAGGAAAACGAATGTTGGCCGTGAAACAAGAATCCTAAAAATTCTGAGCAAATATTTTGTATTTGGATCAGATGGTAAAAAAATATTTTGTTCTAGGTAACAGTAGTCTTCATAATTATGCCATGTCTTTCCTTTAATTTATTGGAGTGTACGTATTGAGAAACTCGATGTTTTACGATCTTCATTACGTCTTGTGTTCATGACGGTCACAGTTGTTGTCCTCTTCACTTTTCTGCAAATAAATTAAAAGCATTAATAGCGTCAAATTAAAGGAAGAGATCCACACAGCTGATACAGTGCTGCTCACTCTGTTAAGTTTTACTGTAGTCAGCGTAGAGTGCAAAACCGAAAAAAAAGAATCATGTTACATTTTATCCGTTTATTAATTTAAGCGGCACAGAACGCAGATCTAGTAACATTCATACATAAATTATTTTAATAGGATCTTGACGCTGTATCAGCGAATTTTGAATATATGGCTTGAATTCAGTTAGATTTAACCTTAAATCTCCTCGATCAGTGTCTTCCAATCTGTTTTTAGGGTTCTGTATCTCAGTCAGTAAAAACAGAACCCGTAATAAAATCAGTTTGTTGTACGAGTGTCTAAGTCAAAAGATACAGCCATTAATGTCACATATTTTGATATTCGCAAATTCACTTACCAAAACCTACAGGTATGTCCCATTGGCCTAGAATCACGAAATTTGCCAAGAAGGATGGTTGCACAGCACAATCAAAGGAAAAAATTCGAAAACTGTAAATCTCTAATTGTACTACACGAGAAAGATATTTCTTTTGTCATTTGTTATCGAAAGTCAAGCTTGGAATTAATACAGTCTGTAGTTTTGCATTCAGGCTGACTGGTTCGCAATGGTAAAAGTCTAACATCAGGCAAGTAATGACTTTATTGCTTTATTTGCAGACTAGTCTGCGAATGTTGGCGTCATATACAACTTGAAACGCCATACCTACGTGTAGCAATGGCTCTTGGAAATCTGATAATGGATGAATTTCGAAATGCATCATATGAGCAATAGAGTCATTCCTTGGCTGATCTGATTCGCATTCGGGAGGACGACGGTTCAATCCCGTCTCCGGCCATCTTGATTTAGGTTTTCCGTGATTTCCCTAAATCGCTTCAGGCAAATGCCGGGATGGTTCCTTTGAAAGGGCACGGCCGATTTCCTTCCCCATCCTTCCCTCACCCGAGCTTGCGCTCCGTCTCTAATGACGTCGTTGTCGACGGGACGTTAAACACTAACCACCACCACCACCTTGGCTGATGTTTGTCTTTTATCATTGCGACGCACTCGGCTTGAATGCAGAATTATTAATTATTATAATAATGGCTGCCCTGCCTCCTGCATGACTTTATGTCACATTTATGTTGCTAAAGTCAGGACATTCTCGACAGTCTTGAAATCTCTGAGAGCAATTCTTGCCAATGCCAATGTCGATAACAGGCAAAAATTATCCAGATTCTCGATTCCCGGAATGGTTGAACTGTTTGTATCCATAATTAAGTCTATACGGAACCACCAGTGTGCGAGTCCTACAGGCTCATGGTCATTTGTTTGTTTTAATCCTTGTATTTGTAGTTTATTTTATTTTTGTAATAGTTTTAGCCCTATTCTCTCGCTATCGGTTTGGCGAGCGACCAGCCAAACAATACAGTTAGAATCAGTGGTGTTTTTGATACACTAACGAAAGATGTTATCTGCAGATTGAGCCTATACCTTTGCACTCCCAGCTTAGCATTTCTTTGAAATTCCTCACACAACCAGGCCACGGTTCCTTGTTAACCAGAGGATGTATTTCACGGCCCGCTGGTTACACTGGGCGGGAGCTATATGGGTTGCGTTTTTAGCACAGTGACTGCATCCTGACATATAGTCCCTAGCCCTGGCAGGCTGTGGCTATTTTGTACAGGAGCAGAAATGATAAGCGAAAACATAAATGTAGTAATGAGAAGTTGTACGTAACTTGTAAGTTTCTCGAAGCATTGCGAAGAAATTTTACAAGAGAACAAACGGTAATAAGGTCCAGCTACTACCAGAAGCAAACTAAAGAATATGGTACAGTGTGAGGCTCCACTACTAACGCATGAGCAAACTGTCGAAGGCTGATGAAGAGCGGAGACTGTTGAAGACTGCAACTGAGGTGGGTCGTGTAGCTGTCACCAGGCATCTTATATCAAGACGGCAGAGGGTGTTTGTGGTGTCACCGCCAGACACCACACTTGCTAGGTGGTAGCCTTTAAATCGGCCGCGGTCCATTAGTATACGTCGGATCCGCGTGTCGCCACTGTCAGTGATTGCAGACCGAGCGCCGCCACACGGCGGGTCTAGAGAGAGACGTCCTAGCACTCGCCCCAGTTGTACAGCCGACTTTGCTAGCGATGCTACACTGACACATACGCTCTCATTTGCCGAGACGATAGTTAGCTTAGCCTTCAGCTACGTCAATTGCTACGACCTAGCAAGGCGCCATTACCAGTTTATAGTGAGGTTATAACATGTACCGTCAAGAGCGATGTACACCAATTATGGATTAAAGTTAAGTATTCTACCAGCTACGTACCTTTTTTATTAGACTCAACTCCTACAACTGTTCCAGACCTCACGCCAGCCTGCGTGAGCTTAAGCGCGTGCCTTTCGGCTTCCTCTCATAGTGACTTGGCTGTCTTGCCAAGTCACAACAGTGTTCATAGTCGGAGGCACTGAAGACATGGATCAGCGGGCGTGTATCATTGGATCCGCTTGGTCCCCGCGCGACAGCTATCGCCGTCTGTGGGAAACCTGCGTTTCCAGCTTTGAGACGCCACTGGGGCTCGTATCGATCTGTGATATCACAGTGGAATATTGCCGGCCGGCAACTGCGCAGCCACATGCACAAAGCCCTGTCCTTCTGATTTCCCTCTGCTGTGGGTTCACTGTTCAGCCCATAAAAGACACAGGCTGCTGTGTCCTACGGGACTGACCCTCTTGCCAGTCCTTCACTCTCTCTATTGCTCGCCTGCCCCTGCCTCTACATGGTTTAATAAGATACATACGAAATCCCATCAGGACAGAAAACCACAGAGAATTAGTACTGTCCCTGCAATAACTGCCATATTCGTCTTTAAGATTCCAAGTACAATTGGCGTGTTCAGTTGTCGTTAGCATACTAATATGTTCCATCACTGCTTACATGGATGACATGTGACTAACCAGAATGATTACCCACCTCTCAGTTTGTGGACAAAATTAAGCTGTTTGGGTAAACATCATAAGACATAGCAACCAAAATCAACTCTGTCAAACTCAAGTCATGGTCAGCACATCTCTGCATAATAGAGAATAGTACAAAAAGAAAATCTGATAAAAAAAATAATTTACTTACTTTTCTACGGCTCTGTCAGACAACGTAAGACTGACTCACTGTAACTTTCAGATACATACGCAGATCGTAATTTGTAATCCTATTCATTTATTTCTGCAAACATATTTATTTTTCTATAATATAATTTATGTAATATTTAATTCCTGTAATGTTTATTTATTCTGTAATATTTACTTAACTGCAAAACTTATTTTTCTGTAGTAGACCTAAGCTGTGGATACTTTAATATGAATAATAGTACTACTTACATAAGCCTGCCCGGCTAGCTGCGCGGCCTAACGCTCTGCTTCCCGAGCGGGAAGGCGTGCCGGTCCCCGGCACGAATCCGACCGGCACATTAATGTCGAGGCCCGGTGTGCCGGCCAGCCCGCGGATGGTTTTTAAGGCGGTTTTCCATCTACCTCGGCGAATGCGGGCTGGTCCCCCTTATTCCATCTCTGTTACACTATGTCGGCAGTTGCTGCACAAACAGTGTCTCCACGTACGCGTACACCATAATTGCTCTACCACGCAAACATCTGGGGCTACACTCGTCTGATATGAGACGTGCCCGGGAGGGGAGGGGGGGGGGGGGAGGGGGGTTCCGGGTTGTTCCACTGGGGGCTGAACCGCACAATAACCCTGAGTTCGGTGTGGCCTGGCGGCTGGGTGGGGTTGTAAACCACTGAGGACTATGGCGGAACGAAGCCTATCCGTCGTTTCTAGGTCTCCAGTTTAAATACGTAGTACAATACAATGCTACTTACATAACACCATAACAAATTTGTAAAACTGACGTAGTCCATATCCTGCGATATGTTCACAGAATGGATCATGAGAAAACTAAATAAGAAATAAAGAAAAAATATTCGTATGGTACATAACCATAGTGTCTTCACAAAGATATGAAAGAGGGCTCCCTAATTCTAGTTCGACCTCCGCCCACAAATGTCTTGCGCCTGTCCACTGTGAGCCTCAGCGATGTAACACAAAACCTTGCATATATAGCCATACTGAAGTGATTCTTGTGCCACTTAGTGTTGTGTTGCAAATTGATACGTCTCCTGATAAGTGACAAAGCAATTCCGGGACCATCATGGGCTGCACAAGATACTTTTTCCACTACTTGGAGAAGGGTAAGGGGTAGTATTTTACGGTATGGAGCTAGAAGAATAATAATGTTGCGAGCAGGAAAGCGAAAATAAGGCTGCTCCAACCTCTTCTTAGCAGATGAGACGAATAGTGATGTACGTACAAAGAAGCTAGCTTCAGTTCTGTGAGAAGAATTAGGAATTCTGCTTGGTACCTGTCTAAATGAAATACATTCTCGTGGATCCCATTTAAATCTAACGCATCCCCCAGTTTTTGTTTCCTCTGACATGGATGCCTTGTAGGTCGGAGTCGACCAATGGGCGTCGATACGGATCGCTTTTGGACACACTGCTCTAAAAATATAGCTTGTGTGTAAATAGCCGCAAGAGTAAATATTAGGGAACCATGCAAATCCCTCGTACCATTACATCACTCTAGAGGTGGCAGTAAATTTCTGGTGTCCGTCATTAGTATATAAAGCGATGGTGACCTAAATTGCATGGTTATAACTGCAATGAGTCGGAGGAATTCTGTGAGGTTCATAGACAAAGTGATGGTGGAATAAACTGTGATGCTAGAGCCAGAATCAATGCAGCGTGGATAGGATTACATGAAGTCATAGGAATTCTGTGTGACAAAAAAATTCTATGATTCAAGCGCGGAAATGCAGTCACGTTCTCAGCACAGGACGAGTTCATCCCACTATTCCTAAGGGGCAGCTGCCTTAATTGCCTGTTACCTACTGAGCTATGTGCTTCATCCTTTATGTCGGTTCATTCTCTGTCCACCTCGGCTACATTGTGGGATAGGAGGCGTGCGCTCGCCGGCTGTACTGCAACCTTTCTTAAACGATTTTAAACGATTTTTAAGAAACTATTCGCTGAAAAAAATTTAATTCTCCTTCCATCTCATAACCTCATGCGCCAGCTTCATGATGAACTAATATCATTTTAAGCAAGATACTGCATTCAATTTGAATACTTTTCAATGAAATATACGGTTCACCTGAAATTGTGTTTAATCCGTTTTAGACTACATAATGCTGCCGAAATTTTGACACGCAATGCGTAGGATGCAATGCGGCAGGCAATGCGTAGGATGCATGCAATGCGTAGGATATTTTTCCATGAACACACAAAACTTTCTTATCTGTTGCGATATACAAGCGACAACAGTTTTTTTCAATGAAGTAATGTAATTATTTTAAGAGTCATCGATAGCTGGTCACATGAGAGAACTATTTTAGGTCTGTGACAATATAAGTGAAGGAGAAAAGGACCGAATAATCAATCAAAGGGTAATGCTCTAGGAGTCGGGGCGTGGAATGTCGGAAGTTTGAACGTGGTAGGGAAACTAGAAAACCTGAACAGCGAAATGCTAGGCCTCAGTCTAGATATAGCGATGGTAGTGAACTGAAATGGAACGACGACAAGGGTTTCTGGTCAGAAGGGTGTAGGGTAAAAGCAGCGGCAGCCGAAAACGGTATAATAGGAATATTATCCGTTATGAGTAGGAAGGTAGGACAGAGTGTGAGTTATTGTGAACAATTCCGTGAACTTTTCAGTCATGGGGGACTGAAATGCAGTTGTAGGGGAGGGAGTAGAAGAAAGGGTTACGGTAGAATATGGACTTGTTAGTATGAATGAGAGAAGAGAAAGAATAACTGAATTCTCCAATGAATTTCAGATGGTAATAGCGTATACTCTGTTCAGGAACCACAAGAGGAGGAGGTATACTTGGAAAAGGCCGGGTGATACGAGAAGATTTCAGTTAGATTACATCATGGTCAGACAGAGACTCCGGAATCAGATACTGGATTGTAAGGCGTACCCAGGAGTGAGTATAGATACGATATAGTAATGATGAAGAGTACGCAAAAGTTTGAGACATTAATCAGGAAGAAACAATGCGCAAAGAAGTGGAATAAGGACCTACTAAAGAAGGAAAAGACACGCTTGAAATTTTCTGAGGCTTTAGCTACTACGATAGAGAATAGCTCAGTAGGCAGTTCAGGTGAAGAGGAATGGACAACTTTAAAAAGGGAATCATAGAAGCTGGAAAGAAAAACATAGGTACAAGGAAGGTAAACGCGAAGAAACCATGA
This sequence comes from Schistocerca piceifrons, assembly GCF_021461385.2. Taxonomy (NCBI): domain Eukaryota; kingdom Metazoa; phylum Arthropoda; class Insecta; order Orthoptera; family Acrididae; genus Schistocerca; species Schistocerca piceifrons. The sequence continues at coordinate 144,980,003 of NC_060138.1, read as the reverse complement.
ATAACAGAAGAAATACTTCAGCTGATCGATGATAGAAGGAAATACAAAAATTTCAGGGAAATTTATGGAATGCAGAAATGCAGTCATTTAGGAACGACATAAATAGGAAGTGCGGGAAATCTAAGGTGAAATGGCTACATGGAAAATGTGAAGAAATTGAAAAAGAAATGATTGTCGGAAAGATTAGCTCAGTATATAGAAAAGTCAAAACAGCCTTCGGTTAAATTAAGAAGCGAGGGAGATAACATTAATAGTGCAACGGGAATTCCACTCTTAAATGCAGAGATGAGCGGATAGGTGGAAAGAATACACTGAAGGCCTGTGTGAGGGGGAGGACTTCTCTGATGTGATAGAGGATGAAACAGGAATCGACAGGGAACAGATTGGGGACCCAGTATTAGAGCCAGAATTTTTTAAAAAAAAGCTTTGTAAGATCAAATAACGCAGAAGGGATGGATAATATTCTATTAGAATTTTTAAAATCATTTGGGGAATGGCAACAAAATGACTACACATGATGGTGTCTAGAATATATGAGACTGGCGAACTACCATCTGACTTTCGGAAACGCTTCATCCACAAAATTTTGAAGACAGCAAAAGCCGACAGCTCATGCTTGAACGCTTACAATAATAGCACACAGAAAATGAAAAAGCCAGCCGGTGTGGCCGTGCGGTTAAAGGCGCTTCAGTCTGGAACCGCGTGACCGCTACGGTCGCAGGTTCGAATCCTGCTTCGGGCATGGATGTGTGTGATGACCTTAGGTTAGTTAGGTTTAAGTAATTCTAAGTTCTAGGGGACTGATGACCACAGAAGTTAAGTCCCATAGTGCTCAGAGCCATTTGAACCATTTTGAAAATGAAAAAGAAAACTGAGGATCTGTTGAATGACCATCAGTTTGGCTTTAGGAAGGTAAAGGCAGAGGCAGTTACGAGGTTGCGGTTGATTAGTGGAAACAACACTGAAGAAAAATCAAGACGCGTCCATAGGATTAGCCGGCCTGGAAAAAAGTTCGACGATGTAAAATGGAGCCAAACGTTCGAAGTTGTGAGAAAAACAGGGGTAAGCTGTAGGGAAGACAGGTAATATACAATATGTACAAGAAGCAAGAGGGAACAATGAGACTGGGACACCAGGTACGATGTTTTCGCATTAAAAGAGGTGTAAGACAGATATGTAGTCTTTTGCCCTGCTGTTCAATCTATACATCGAACAAGCGGCGACGGAAATAAAAGAAATTCAAGAATTGGATTAAAATTCAGTGTGAAAGGATATCAGTGATAAGATTTGCTGATGACATTGGTATCCTCTGTGAAAGTGATGAAGAATTACAGGTACTGTTGAATGGAATGAACAGTCTAATTGAAACTAAGTCGAAGACAGAAGAAAGTAATAAGAAGTAGTAGAAATGAGAACTGCGAAAAACTTAACATGAGGATTGGGGGTCACGAAGAAGACGAAATTAAGGACTTTTGCTACCTAGGCAACAAAATAAACCATGACGGACGAAGCAAAGAGGATATAAAAAGCAGGTTCGAATCCTGTCTCGGGCATGGATGTGTGTGATGTCCTTAGTTAGGTTTAAGTAGTTCTAAGTTTTAGGCGACTGATGACCTCCGATGTTAAGTCCCATAGTGCTCAGAGCCATTTTGCTGGACTAGCACTCTTGGAAGAAAGGATATTGTGGAGGAATGGCTTGACCGCAGCCTGGGGATGTTTCCAGAATGAAATTTTCGCTCTGCAGCGGAATGTGAGATGATTTCAAACTTTCTTAGTAGATTAAAATGGTGTGCCTGACCTTTTTTCTTGTCTGGGTATCTCTGCTCGTAGAGCACTTGTCCGAAAAAGCTAAAGATCCAGAGTCTGAGTCTCGGTACGGTACACAGTTTTAATTTGCCGGGAAGTTGGATTCCTTCACGTTTGACGTCTTCCCCGACGGTGATGGCATCTTCGAGCAGGATAACTATGCATGTCGCGCTACCAGAACTATGCTACAAGACTTTGAGGAGCGCGATAGTGATCTGATACTGATGACTTGGTCGCCAGAACTATCTGATCTCAACCTGTGTCAGCTTCGCCCCATAAACACCGGCCCATAATTTACAGGAAGTATATGAACAGAATGTACACATCTAGTGCTACATATCTCCTGAGAGGACTTGGCGAATCTACTCTGCGCGGAATCGCTGTTACACTGCGTTCCACATTAGGGCACGCGAGTGGGCTGGTGGTCGTAATGACTTGGCTCAGCGGTGTAGCTCGACGAGTGTTCACATACCTCTGGTAATCCATCAAGCAAAGTGGGACTGCAGCCGGACGTGAAGTACTTGAATAATGATAACAAAACTAGTGGTTGAATTTGAATCCAACGCCGTTTATTCTTTTTATTCTTTTTAGCACATGATACCTGTTTCGACAACAAGTGGTGTCAATTTCAGGCTCTAAAGCATAGCATGCCATCCACAACAGTTTTGGCCCGCTGTATATGATTCTGTTCATTGCGCAAGTAAGCGGTTGCGGATGGCAGGTTATGCTTGAGGTCTGAAGATGACACCACCTGGTGTCGAAACTGTTAGCATGTACTAAAAGGAATGTTGGATTCAAGTACAGTGACTGGTTTTGTTATCACTACGCAAGTATTCACATAGTTTTGTTCAAGGAGGCGCAACGTACCTGCGGTGGAATAGTATCTCGAGCAAGAGGGCGACGAAGGCGAAGGCGACGCCGTAGACGGGCACGAGCAGCGCGGGGTAGCAGTCGGCGATGCCCACCGACACGAAGCTGCTGCCGCGGCCCGCGGCGCAGCGCGGCTTCCGCGTCGTGTACAGCCGGGACAGCTGGCGGTGCTGCAGGCCGCGCTCCCAGATGCGCCGGTACCTGCAGGGCACGGACAGCATGTGTCTCAGCGAGCCGAGCGCCACGACCGAGTGCGGCGCACACTGCTCAAGCCACTGGACTAGCGCTCGGGAGAAGTGAGGCGAAGCACTGGTGCTAAGTTGTGTTCGCATCGACCCTCTGTCCATAATTATGTTGTATAAATGGAGATTATGTTTTAACTACTGACGACGCCTTTGGCACAATTGTTTTGTGAATCTCCACTGCAGGGTGTGATTTTAGTGTATTTTACTTCTGATGAAGGTATATTTAGGTATACCGAAACTGTGGTCAAGAATTTTAATAAATCTATAAACTGTTTTGGCTGTCATCATTTACCGTTTGATGGCAGTTCCTATTGATCGGGATGGAGGCTTTGAACTGAATAAGGCATGAGATCTGGCGACTTCCTTAGTTTCTTTGGAAAGGTAATGTTTTACACTTAATGACAAATCTAGTTACTATTAATGTTATTATGTTGACATCTGAATTTTAAATCGGACCCGTAATCTGACAGAAGGCATACAAGCAATATCATCATTATGCAGCGACTGCACGCCACAGATGGAGCAGTACTCTAAGAGGGAGCTAAACTCGACATACGGCGCTAATAATGCAATAACCTAAGTACACACATCAAAAAAAGTTTTGCATCACCCTAGTTCCCAAAACTCCTGAAGATAGACGTTAACTGTGGATACTGTATCACAGACACAGTCCTTTTGACTATTCAGAGATGTCACTAAACGCGCCCAAAGACATAAAAAAACCATGCATGAGCAGCGCCCATTAGGCGGAGGGGGCTGACAGCCGATCAGTTCCAGTCATTCCACCGGGAAGGAGGTACACGGCTCGTCTTGTCTGTAGTTCAACCATGTCTAGACGGTCAATACTGAGGTTCGATCGCGACCGCATTTTACATTGTGCAAAGTGGGAATAGAACCCAGTACGTCGTCCTCGATGGTGAGTGTTCATCGCAGGTGAGGTTATCATCTGGAGTGCCCCAGGGAAGTGTGGTAGGTCCGCTGTTGTTTCCTATCTACATAAATGATCTTTTGGATAGGGTGGGTAGCAATGTGCGGCTGTTTGCTGATGATGCTGTGGTGTACGGGAAGGTGTCGTCGTTGAGTGACTGTAGGAGGACACAAGATGACTTGGACAGGATTTTTGATTGGTGTAAGGAATGGCAGCTAACTCTAAATATAGATAAATGTAAATTAATGCAGATGAATAGGAAAAAGAATCCTGTAACGTTTGAATACTCTATTAGTAGTGTAGCGCTTGACACAGTCACGTCGATTAAATATTTGGGAATAACATTGCAGAGCGATATGAAGTAGGACAAGCATGTAATGGCAGTTGTGGGGAAGGCGGATAGTCGTCTTCGGTTCATTGGCAGAATTTTGGGAAGATGTGGTTCATCTGTAAAGGAGACCGCTTATAAAACACTAATACGGCCTATTTTTGAGTGCTGCTCGAGCGTTTGGGATCCCTGTCAGATCGGATTGAGGGAGGACATAGAAGCAATTCAGAGACGGGCTGCTAGATTTGTTACTGGTAGGTTTGATCATCACGCGAGTGTTACGGAAATGCTTCGGGAACTCGGATGGGAGTCTCTAGAGGAAACGAGGCGTTCTTTTCGTGAATCGCCACTGAGGAAATTTAGAGAACCAGCATTTGAGGCTGACTGCAGTACAATTTTACTGCCGCCAACTTACATTTCGCGGAAAGACCGCAAAGATAAGATAAGAGAGATTAGGGCTCGTACAGAGGCATATAGGCAGTCATTTTTCCCTCGTTCTGTTTTGGAGTGGAACAGGGAGAGAAGATACTAGTTGTGGTACGAGATACCCTCCGCCACGCACCGTATGGTGGACTGCGGAGTATGTATGTAGATGTAGATGTAGATGGAAATGGAAGACGCCGACACCGCTGTACGATACGTGAATCCATCCTCCGACCGATAGTCCAACCATATCGGCAGCATATTGGCGAGGCATTCGTCTTCATGGACGAGAATTCGCGCCCCTATCGTGCATATCTTGTGAATGACTTCCTTCAGGATAAAGACATCGCTCGTCTAGAATGGCCAGCATGTTCTCCAGACATGAACCCTATCGGACAGGTCTCGGGCTGATTGAAAAGGGCTGTTTATGGACGACGTGACCCACCAACCACACTGAGGGTTGTACGCCGAATTGCTGCTGACGCGTGGGACAATCTGGACAAAGAGTGCCTTGATGAACTTGTGGACAGTATGCCACGACGAATATAGGCACGCATCAATGCAAGAGGAGGTGCTACTGGGTATTTGAGGTACCGGTGTGTACGGCAATCTGTGACACCAGCTCTGAAGGTTTCGCTGTATTGTGGTACAACATGCAATGTGTGGATTTCATGAGCAATAAAATAAGTGTTGTTTATGTTGAGCTCTATTCGAATTTTCGAATTTTCTGTAGAGGTTCTGGAACTCTCGGGACCGAAGTGATGCAAAACTTTTTTTGATGCGTGTACATACGCCCCTGCACAAACTATTGGTATAAACTTAGTAACATGCACCAACATTCTCCAGTGTAAAATTTTCACCTCTAGATGACTGAATCACTGTCAGTCGAAACTTCGTGCCAAGACGTCAGCGACACCTGGGTGCAATCGCAAAACTTCATCTGTGATGGTCGGTGGTGTAGGATGACACATATCACCGTTCCCCTTCCAAGGTACTACGTATTTGAAAAAAGAAAAGAAAGAATATTCTTTTCTTCTGCCTAATCTTTGTAAAAGTTCAGTGTCAGAGAAAACAGAACCAAATCCAGAATGAGATTTTCACTCTGTAGCGGAGAATGCGCTGATATGAAACTTCCTGGCAGATTAAAACTGTGTGCCGGATCGAGACTCGAACTCTGGACCTTTGCCCTTCGCGGGCAAGTGCTCTACCAACTGAGCTACCCAAGTACGACTCACGCCCCGTCTTCACAGCTTCACTTCTGCCAGTACCTCGTCTCCTACCTTCCAAACTTTACAGGAGCTCTCCTGCGAACCTTGCAGAACTAGCACTCCTGAAAGAAAGGATATTGCGGAGACATGGCTTAGCCACGGCCTTAGGTATGTTTCCAGAATGAGATTTTCACCCTGCAGCGGAGTGTGCGGCACACAGTTTTAATCTGCCAGGAAGTTTCAGAACCAAATCGTCTGGTAATTTATAATCAGAAGCACAATAGTTTTTTTTTTTTTTTTTGATTGATTTTGGTTGAGAGCGGCGGCGACACTCACGCTATCTTGAACATCTCCTTGTAGGCGCCGTTCTTCTGCACGGCGATGTAGGGGTGTATGAGCTGCAGGAAGGGGATGGCCTGCAGGCCGCACTTCTCCTCCTCGCGGAACGTCTCCTGCACCAGCTGCCAGGCGGGGCTCAGCTCCGAGTGGAAGGCGAACGGCTCGGTGCGCATGCGCCGCACGCCCTCCTCCAGCGTCATGAAGTGCGGTTCGGAGCCCGGGGGCGCCACCTTCTGCCGGTACAGCGCGCGCCGCACCGGTTCATCTGCCGCCTGCGGCACACGACGGTGGTTTGTACGGTGAGGATACAGTCTCAGATCAAGGCGTACCTTTCTACTTAGATCTGATGGATTAACACTTGGATAGGAACAAACACAGTGCGCTCAGGGGAACAACCACATGGGAGGTGGATGGGCGGTTCGAACATCCGCCTCTGGGGCTAATATAGCTTTTTTCTGCCGTTTACTAAGCCATTGTTGAATTTTGGATTTACGTAAAAAGTTTTGTGCAATATTTTACTTACACACAAATAACGAAGAGAGTCACTTCAGTAATCCTGAGATAAACTAATTCCTGCATGTCTCAGTTTACAGAGCGTATTGCTTAAAAGCTGCAAGTGTTACATGTAAACTTACTTAATTAAAACAACTTAGTATTAATAAAACTCCATAATACATCGTAATATACATTATCAAATTTAATTAGTCATTCATACATATTGTAAATGTTCAGTATCGTCATAGACGTATTAATGAAACAGAAGTGCTATAGTAAAGTAAACATCAGTCCAGCTGTGCTCCAAACGGACATTGGCAGAAATTTCTTCCTCAAATTAAGAGTTAGGTTTGACACTAGTAGACTTCTCCTGGCCAGGAATTCCCTTATTGCCAGTGCTAGTCTGCTATTACACGACAATAATTCGGCAAAAAAAAAAAAAAAAAAAAAAACTTATTGCCATCTTCAGGTGGTTCCTAATGACCGCTACTCCACTCCTGTCGGCGATCTATGTATGCTGGCCGTTAGCCCCTCCACCACTCCGCTCCTAATGCTATCCTCGAGGCGGCCAAGTTGGACGGTGGCGGTGGTCGGGGTAGCTGCCCGCGGCTCTGAACGATTCCAGTGTACGCGCTATCGCAGTCGGATACGGACCTCACTGTTCGGAAAGATTTTTTTTTTTTTTCTAGGCTCAGTGCAGGGTTCCACGTCCGACTCTATCGTACGCCACTATCTTTATTGATTACACTATATTGGACCCTGATTTCAAAGACGTTTTTATCACGCACTCCCAGAAGGAGGAAGATTCCCTAAGTATTTTAGTGTTGTTGTAGTCCATAGTATGGCCATGGAGTCATTACGAGATGACCCTCCTGGACTGCCGAGAATTCTACAACTCAGAAATACGTGAGGAGAGCGTGGGATACCTTCGGGATGAGTTAGAATGTTGACTTCAGTCCAGACCTTATCGTCCTACGTCACTTCTTTTTCTGGTTTTGGTTCTTGAGGAGGAATGGGCCGCTATTCTTCACCAACACCTCACGGAAAAAGTATCCCCAGTAGAGTTTTGATACTGTGCTGGTGGTTATAATGCTTTGCCATTCATTTCGTAAAACATCAATACTTAAATTGACAGAAACTCCTGGTTTACTTGACTAACTGGTTTCATCGACTTCTTACCGGGAAGAAGTGCCTGTTGTAGACGATGTCGTGGACGCCAAGCCCGAGCGGGCTGTAGAGCAGGTCGGCGAGCGTTCGGATGGAGGTGGTGGTGGACTGCAGCAGCACCACGATGCTGGCCGAGTAGGAGGTGTACAGGAACATCACCGTCACCAGCAGGGACAGCGTCACGATGCGGCCCGGCACGCCGCGGCTCTCTGCTGGGGAACCTGTGGAAGAGGAGACGGAGCCAGTGCTGCCGGATTCTCGCGATTCCCACTGCCACGGCGTCATCCCGAAATACTGGCGCCTGCAGAAGAATATTCGGCACTGGTTCAGAGTACGAAGTGTGAAATACCGCGACGCGGTATACGTGGGTCGAATGAGATGTCTGCTAGAGGCGTTCCGGGCTAGAATTTTACATTAACGTAACTAAGGGCGGAAACGCTCAATTCAGACTCAAAGTAACTGGAAGTGATGTTAAGGTGAAACAGAAAACGAAACCATTTTTCTGTCTCACACGATAATCTTAAATGAACTCTGTTTCACAAAGTGTGAGAAGTACAGAGAGAATGTCTGAATGTAGCAAAGCACTCAGTCTAAAGGCCACAAGTGGGCCATCGGCACCATCCGGCCGCCGTGTCATCCTCAGTTGAGGATGCGGATAGGAGGGGCGTGGGGTCAGCACACCGCTCTCCCGGTCGTTATGATGGTTTTCTGTGACCGGAGCCGCTACTATTCGGTCGAGTAGTTCCTCAATTGGCATCACGAGGCTGAGTGCACCCCATAAAATGGCAACAGCGCATGGCGGCCCGGATGGTCACCCATCCAAGTACTGGCCACGCCCAACAGCGCTTAACTTCGGGGAACCGGTGTATCCACTGCAGCAAGGCCGTTGCCTCTGAATGTAGACTTTCGTGTTATATTCTACTGATGATAAGCCTTTGCGTTTCCAGATGTGACATACGCAATATCTTTCCACTTTGGCCGGCTGGTGTGGCAGAGCGGTTCTAGGCGCTACAGTCTGGAACCGCGCGACTGCTACGGTCGCAGATTCGAATCCTGCCTCGGGCATGGATGTGTGTGATGTCCTTAGGTTATTTAGGTTTAAGTAGTTTTAAGTTCTAGGGGACTGATGACCTCAGATGTTGAGTCTCATAGTGCTCAGAGCCATTTTTTTTCCATTTTGCGTGAAGGTGCTGGGTACTACACTCGTCGAAACGTCCCGATATCTCAACACTACAACCCGTCTAGTATCCGTAGAGATTTTTGTTGGCAAGGAGAGAAGTCTGCAAGCAACCTTCGTCAAAATTAGCAGGAATTCGAGGAGTAGTGAACCAATGAAACCAGTAAGCCAGCGTGGCAGGTAGCAAATCTCTCGCTCGTCAAAATTAAAGGGAATGCCTTTGGAGTACGTGAAGGATCAGTAACAATAAGAACCCGCAGTAACGTTCTCCTGATTCGGAGGCTAATGGGTGAAACACACTAAGCGAGGGAATAAGAGAACAAAGTTAGGCGATGCAGGTTGTCCAATTATAGCTGTCTAATCAAAATTATCCGGACACCTATTTGTGGACGTTAACATGGGATGTGTCCACGCTTCGTCTTTACGGTGTAACTCTGCTGGGGTACACTCATTGAGGCGTCTTAAAATCTGTTGAGGAATGGCAGTCCATTCTCTCACTGAGGCATCTTAATATCTGCGATGGAATGGTAGCCCATTCTTCCTCATGAGCGAAAATCAGCGAAAGGAGTGATGTACACTGGGGTCTGGAGCGAATTCGACATTATAACTAATCCCGAAGATGCCTCATTGGGTTGAGGTCGTGGCTCTGGGCAGGCCAGTTCACTTCAGGAATGTTATTGTCCACACACCATTGCCTCACAGATGCTGCTTTATGACAGCGTGCATAGCTATGCTAATACAATCACCGACTACGAACTGTTCCTCTATTGTACTTAATACAAAATTTTGTAAACCGTGTTCATATCCTTCCGTATTCAGTGCTTTCTTTAGCGGAATAAGCGGATGACACTCTAACCACTAAAAACACCAGCATACCGTAACACCACTTCCTCCCTAGTTCAGCGTTGACACTACACATGATAGCAACTAACGTTCTAGGACAGTGGTTCTCAACGCTTCTGAGACCATTAGCCCCCCCCCCCTCCCCTCCCTCCCCCAAGTGCAATCAGAAATTAGCTAGTGCCTTACCTCCCTTCTCCCCCCCCCCCAACCCCTCCCCCCCACTATCATCAACATTAGCGCCTAACTTAATTTTAAAAATAAAAAAGAATTTTCTTTCAACACAGTCATTTTTAAAATTACGAAAGGTATGTATTTAGTTTTTCCAGATGTTTATTTAAATGGAGCTGATGAATAAATGAGATGACTGGTACTGTTTATTTCCAACAACCTACTTATAGAATGATGAAGCTAATCTCAGGAACGACCCGCCAGGGTAGCCGAGAGCGCTAATGCGCTGCTTCCTGAACTCGGATAGGCGCGCCGGCCCCAGACAGAATAAGCCCTGCGGATTAACGACGAGGGCCGGTATGCCGGCCAGCCTGGATGTGGTTTTTAGGCGGATTTCGACATCCCGCTATGTGAATACCGGGCTGGTCCCCAAGTTCTGCCTCAGTTACACGACTCACAGACATTTGAAAACGTTCGCACTATTTCATGACTTACACTAGACGCAGACAGCTGGGGTACACTACTTCCATCCTGGGGGGTTCGCGGTGTCGGCAGGAAGGCCATCCGGCCACCCTCTGCAATTAACACTGCCAAATCCGTCAAAACAAAGCCGACCCTGCGTTGGAGCGGGACAAAGACCCGAGAAAGAAAGAAAGAAAAGAAGCTAATCTCAGGAGCAGACAGAGGGCAGACAGTTGTTACGAGACAAGCTTCCCCTACACAGGCCCTCTCCTTAGCGACAGTTGCTTCGCTCACCCCCTGTACACAACCTAATATCAACCACATGAAAAGGTGCCTACTATGCTTTGACCTACTATTTGGAAATCACGTGATTGGCGGAAACTGGAAGACTTGAGCCTGGCAATGTTTTGTGTCTGACCACCGCCACTAATAATAATAATAATAATAATAATAATAATAATAGTAATAACAGTACGGGCCCCACAGCAGTGTAGTACAGTAGTCTGTCTTGTGTTGTGTGTCAGTTTAATTTTGTGGAGTAAATAATGAAGCAAATTCCTATGCGTTGTTGGAACTACCTACAACGCGGGGAAGGTATTTCCATGCGCTATTTAAGCATGCTCCATGTGATATATGTGTTTCAATTTCACTGTCGTAGATGCATGGTACAAAGTGTGTGTGTAGTACACGGACTGTGTCAGGAAGATGTTGTTCATACATTCGTTTCACAACAAGAACCTCCACCAAACTGTGTTACAGGCTAATTCACGCATTTGGAAAAAAGGTAATTATCAGGTAACTTATATAATCAGTATTACAGTCATACAAAATAGTGATAATAGTGCTGAGCTTTTAAAAATCATTCAAATACAGTTGAATCCTTTTGTTTTTACCCTCAGAAAATTACATTTTACCCTCCAGGGGGTAATTATCCCCAGATTGATAACCACTCTTACAGAGGCATTCGCTGAACACAAACACTTTCTGTAGCCGGGATTCACACTCATAAAAGATTTTTTGAAGGACATCATCTTTACGCCAGCGCGTGCTATGAGTTTTTATTACACTATTACAATTTCGGTCTTATGTCATTATCAAAGCCATAATATCAGCACTTGATAATGGCCTAAGGCCGAAATTGCAGTAGTGTAATAAAAACTTAAAACAGTCACTGGCGTAAAGATGATGTTCTTCAGCAAACACTTTCATCGGACTGCCACACGGTCCAGTGGCTTTTCTCTTTACACCACCATAACCGTCGTTTTTAGCACTGCCTACAGAAATGTGTGGCTTATTACGACTTGCTCGATCATTTTATACTACTGTTTTTAACCCTTTACGCGCAGTTACTGTGCTAGCTGGACTACTGGCAGCATTCTGTAACCTGTGAGTCTTTCTACTGACTTCATCTGATTTTTATAGCCACAGTTTGCAATGCTCGAGGATCCCTGTCGGTCAGTATATCACGACTGGCAGGTGATGCTTTAGCTGTGGTTGTTCCCGCGCTTTACACTTCACAGTCAGATTACCGACAGTCTCCTTGGGCATCTTTAGAATGGTTGTAACGTCCCAGATGGATTTGTTGCCCATGTGACGTCCAATGAAAAAACAGGTCAACTTTCGAAGTCACTGAGGTGTTCTGACCGACCATCCTGCTGTTACTGCTGTTCTGCTGGAAATACAATACTCCCCATCTCCTTTCATACTGAAAGGATTGCCTGTAGTGACATCTAGTGATCAATTCCGCATCAAAATGGGGACATTTATGATCATATCCTATATACAATTTGACTGTTTCTTTTTAAGCGCGGACGTTCGTAATCTTTTCCTGACCGTGGGAGAAGGAAGGAAGTGAGATTACCTGAAATTTAAAACTTTCCCGGCGTAAAGACTGTTCTATAAAATTTCGGGAGAACTGCCGGATGCATGTAACTTGCTGGTACGGTATTTCGGCGCAGAGACTTGTGTCTGTCTTCAGGTGAATACTGACGAGCAAGAAGACTCTAAGCTCCTCTATTTAAGATCCCGCCGGGACATGCGTTGCTTGAGCACATGCGCTTCTGTTGTAAGTCTGTGCGCTGCTCTACGTACCTTCCGTGGTGAAAAATAGTTCTGAGCACTATGGGACTTAACTTCTGAGGTCATCAGTCCCCTAGAACTTAGAACTACTTAAACCTAACCAACCTAAGGACATCACACACGTCCATGCCCGAGACAGGATTCGAACCTGCGACCGTAGCACTCGCGCGGTTCCGGACTGAAGCGCCTAGAACCGCTCGGCCACCACGGCCGGCTTCGTGGTGAAAGCTCGCCTCTTCGACAGCAAAACGATCGATTGTTTCGCACGGTAAGATCGCAGGACTACGTCGATTACACAGAGCACGCAGCTTTCCTGCAGTAGTGTCCCATGCAGAATTTGACTGGACACCGCCGTCATGATTGATTCATAAGGGTGTGAGACAGTCGTATTTCCACTGATTCATTGCTGATTGAGCTCTAAAAGTTTGACTATGGTTCACAATTTTTGTTTCATTATATGCCATAGAATGACCAGTGGAAATACAGTGTTCAGCGATAGCGGACTTAATTGCTTGGAGAAAGCGAGCAGCCTCCTGATGTTCTATAATGCGATCCTCCACACTGCGCGTCGTTTGCTTTGTGCAAGATTTGCCGCATCCACACGGAACCCTGTAAACGCCGGCTATGCCCAACTCTAAGCCATCTTTAATAGATCCCAAAAGCGTCGGAATTTTGGAAGGAGGTCGAGAGATTACTTTAAATTTATGTCTTCTTAATATTCTGCCTATTTTAGCCGAAACATTTATAGTATGTAGTAGGCAAGCAGTCGTTTTTAAGGCTTCATTTTATTCCTTGTTCTGTAGCTTGTACGTCTGTAGCGCTCTCTGTAGCTGCCGAGACGAATATCCGCTGTTTAGGAACACAGTTTTCAGGTGTTCCAGTTCTGTCTGCCCGCTATCGGCTTCTGAGATGGTATGGGCTCGGTGGATCAAGGTCTTTTGAGTGCCCATCGTTTGTGCAGGGTGGGGGCAACTAGTAGACTGTAAATAGAGGTTAGTATGAGTGAATGCCCAATTGAGCCATCGGTCTTACGTCGCGTCAAGACCTCCGAAAACGACAAGAAACCATCTTTCTCCACTTCCGTAGTAAATTGTATTTTTACATGTGTGGAGTTCAGATGTTAACTCTCAGAGACTGTCCAAACCATGAGGCCAAACTATAAAAGTGTCATCAACGTACCACCAAAATAGTGTTGGCTTTAAAAGAGCTGAGATGAGTGCTCTCTCCTCGTATTCCCCCACAACAATATTGACCACCAGGGGAGACACCGCCAGATTGTTAAAAAACTAATTGTTGAACAAAAATTACGTCGAGGAGGGAATATGCTCAAACAACGCTGAAATGTCAGCCAAAAACCTATTGCCATTGAGGTGTAATGAGTCCACGAAAGGCACATTTGTAAAAAGCGAAACTACGTCAAAACTGAAACTTCCTGGCAGATTAAAACTGTGTGCCCGACCGAGACTCGAACTCGGGACCTTTGCCTTTCGCGGGCAAGTGCTCTACCAACTGAGCTACCGAAGCACGACTCACGCCCGGTACTCACAGCTTTACTTCTGCCAGTACCTCGTCTCCTACCTTCCAAACTTTACAGAAGCTCTCCTGCGAACCTTGCAGAACTAGCACTCCTGAAAGAAAGGATATTGCGGAGACATGGCTTAGCCACAGCCTGGGGGATGTTTCCAGAATGAGATTTTCACTCTGCATTCTGGAAACATCCCCCAGGCTGTGGCTAAGCCATGTCTCCGCAATATCCTTTCTTTCAGGAGTGCTAGTTCTGCAAGGTTCGCAGGAGAGCTTCTGTAAAGTTTGGAAGGTAGGAGACGAGGTACTGGCAGAAGTAAAGCTGTGAGTACCGGGCGTGAGTCGTGCTTCGGTAGCTCAGTTGGTAGAGCACTTGCCCGCGAAAGGCAAAGGTCCCGAGTTCGAGTCTCGGTCGGGCACACAGTTTTAATCTGCCAGGAAGTTTCATATCAGCGCACACTCCGCTGCAGAGTGAAAATCTCATTCTGGATACGTCAAAACTGATCAACAAATCACTGCTCTCTAGGTTAAGCGACTGGAATCTTCAGATAAAATCACTCGAATTTCTTATATGATGCGGACAGTTGCCTACAATGTAGCTGAGTAAAGATGCCAAGTATTTGGCCAAATGCAGCTCGTGGTCGTGCGGTAGCGTTCTCGCTTCCCGCGCCCGGGTTCCCGGGTTCGATTCTCGGCGGGGTCAGGGATTTTCTCTGCCTCGTGATGACTGGGTGTTGTGTGATGTCCTTTGGTTAGATAGGTTTAAGTAGTTCTAGGGGACTGATGACCATAGATGTTAAGTCCCATAGTGCTCAGAGCCATTGGAACCATTTGGCCAAATCATCGGTGGCTGCTTCATTAGCTTACTGTAGGACGTAAAGGTCCACTTCCTTTATGGATCTTGGGCAGTCCATTCAGCGGACACAATCGTTTTGATATCGAAGAGGCGAGCTTTCACCACGGATAGCAGCGCACAGGCTTATAGCAGAACCGCACGCGCTTCAAAGTATGCGCAGTGCTAATGGGATTTTCAATAGGGGAGCTGTCCTCCCCCGGTAGCTGAGAGGTCAGCGCGACAGAATGTCAATGCTAAGGGCCCGCGTTCGATTCCCGGCTGGGTCGGAGATTTTCTCCGCTCAGGGACTGGGTGTTGTGTTGTCCTAATCATCATCATTTCATCCCCATCGACGCGCAAATCGCCGAAGTGGCGTCAAATCGAAAGACTTGCACCCGGCGAACGGTCTACCCGACGGGAGGCCCTAGTCAAATGGTTCAAATGGCTCTGAGCACTACGGGACTCAACTGCTGAGGTCATTAGTCCCCTAGAACTTAGAACTAGTTAAACCTAACTAACCTAAGGACATCACAAACATCCATGCCCGAGGCAGGATTCGAACCTGCGACCGTAGCGGTCTTGCGGTTCCAGACTGCAGCGCCTTTAACCGCACGGCCACTTCGGCCGGCGGGCCCTAGTCACACGACATTTATATTTACAATAGAGGAGCTTAGCGTATTGCTCGTCAGTATTCACCTGAAGATGGCCAGAAAACTCTGGTCCGTAATATCGTACCAGGAAGTTGCAGACATCTGGCAGTTCTACCGAAATTTTGTAGAACAGGAAGATTATGGTTTAACGTACAGTCAACGACGAAATTATTAGAGACGGAACGTAAGATCTGATTGGGGACGGAAATTGGACATGATCTTCTCAATGGAACCATCCCGGCATTTGCCGTAAACGATTTAGGTAAACCAGGTCAAAGCAATGAGTGAAAGAGGACTTTCAGTAACAGAAGTTACAATTTATGGAGAGAAAAAAACTGTCTTAGAAAGTTAAGAAAAAAGGATATACTTGGCACTCTATTCCTTCACTTGCGTCATTCACCTATGCATATTATTGAGCTTTCTGCTGTACAACGGAACAAAGCAAGGCGGAAAAACAGCCACTCCTTTGCTCTGTGCCGATTTGTTCCATTACCTTCATCGACATATTGCTGACAAGTTAGCTATATATTCCTGCTGTTAGGGTAATCAATTTCCCCAACGCAGTGGTCTTACCGAAAGATAATAAAGTGAAAAAAAGAGTAATCTGAAAACAATTCAATGTGCCAGCTATGGTAACTGACTGCACTTCAACTTCTAAATCCAATTCTTCAATAAAAGTTTAGCAACATTTTCTCAAACGTCAGCTTTACTTTCAGAACATTTTGTTCCCTCTCTGTATGTGTGGCTCAGCCTGAGCGATCGTTTAACACACTGAAAAGAGTAATAAATATTCTTCGTCTCACACTGCATTCTCAGTTATTTTATGATGCAATTGACATTTATGCCAACAAAAATTCCAGGAAAGTGGTTTTATTAGCTTAATAATCTATTTCAAATAATGCTCCGTTACAATCATACCACTGTACCTCCGTTTGTTGAAATAAACTGTGTCACTAAATAGTAGTATTGAATGACAGGTATTCCCTCTATCCTAGATATTGTTTTAATGTGAGTTGTTTGATTTTATTTTGGAAATTTGTGGTAATTTCCTATGGGACCAAACTGCTGAATTCATCGGTCCTTAGCCTTACACACTGCTTAAACTAAGTTACGCTAAGGACAACACACACGCACACACACACACACACACACACACACACACACACACACACACACACACACAAACCTATGCCCGAGGGAGGACTCGAACCTCCGACGGGGGCAGCCGCGCGCACCGCGGCAATGCACCCCAGACCGCAGGGCTACCCTGCGCGGCAGTTGTTTGCTTTGTATATATTTTTATACTCAAATGATGTACTATTTTTAACTGAATTTTTCCGTAGATGTTTACCATAACATATCATATTAAATCATATTAAATAGGTAAATCTTTCCCAAAAAATTGTATTTATTTGGTTATGAACTAGCTCTTCGCTTCAATGGAAATCTTCGGGTGATAACTGAATGTGCCAAACACAAGATAAAAATGACGTGCGGCTTACCAAAAAAAAAACAAACAAACAAACTTGTACAGAGGATGCAAAAGATACATAAGAGATGACATCTAGCGTGTTTATAATGGAAAGTATTGCATTATTATTTCATGTAGAAATATGTACATGCGACTAAACCAAAAACTGCGTCAGTATTTGAGTAAGTAAATTTTACAGAGGAGAAGAAGGAAATCTGGTTTGGTCTTTTAATGCTAAGTTAGCATCCTGGGTCATATATTTATTGATTTCAAGTTTTTCCAGGAGGGTCATCTTTCTTTTTTTCTGAACAGTATGTAGAACGTAAGAATATGCAACATATGGGTATTTTCCAGTTAAAAGATGTTCAAAAAATGTTGAATCTACTTCAGTCCATGTCCAGAGTCTCTCATGACACCACACATACCACGTAGATTGTGAAGTTTTACAAACAGTTAAGAAAGAGTTCGACAGTATAAAATGGTGCAAGATGTTCTAAAATCTGAGAAAAATATGGGTAAGCTATAAGGAGAAACGGGTTATATACAACATGTACAAGAACCACGAAGAAACAATTCGACTTTTCGCACCATACAGAAGTCTTGTCTCAATCATTCTGCAGTTCATTTTGTTCATCTGGTGAGTTTACTAGAGGGCAGCTTAGATTACCTCCCAAATTGTTTATGTAGATCAGGAGCAGCATACGTCCTATGTAACACTTGTTTGGGGAACGTATGATATTATTTCTGTTTCACTCCACGACTATTCGTCATTTACTACGAACGTGATCTTTCAGGCAAAAAATCACGAATCCAGTCGCAGAATTGAGGCGATAGTCCACATGCACGCAATTTGATTAGAAGTCGCTTGCGAGGCATGGTGTCAAAAGTCTTCTGGAAATCTAAAAATATGAACTCAGTTTGACATTCCCTATCGATAGCACTTATTACTTCGTGAAAATAAAGAGCTAGTTGTGTTTCAGAAGAACATTATTTTCTGAATCTGTGTTGGCTATTTGTCAATAAATCATTTTCTTCGAGGTACTACATAATGTTCGATCGCAGTATATGTTACAAAATGCTACTGCAAATCAACGTTAGCGATATGGGTCTACAATTCAGTGGTTACTGATATGGGTCTGTAATTTAGTGGATTACTCGTATTTCCATTATTTGGTACTGGTGTCACCCGTGCAGCTTTTCAGTCTTAAGGTATGTACGGATGTGTTGACGAGTGAGCGGTTGTATATGACTGTCAAGTATGGAGCTATTATATTAGCGTAGTACGTAACGAACGTAACTGGTATTCAATCTCGATCGGAGGCCTTGCCCTTAATAAATGATTTAAGATGCTTCGCTACACCGCGATATATACTTCTAAGATACCGATGCTGGAAGTTGTTCTTGATTTGAATTCTGGAATAGTTATTTTTTCTTCTTTAGTGAAGGAATTCCGGAAAAGCGTGTTTAGTAGCTGTGTCGTCATAACATCACCACTGTTATCGCGAAGTGAAGGTACTGATTGCGACTTGCTGCTGGTATACTTTACATACGACCAGAATCTCACTGGGTTTTCTGCCTGATTTCGAGATATACTTTAGTTGTGGAAGCTCTTAATAGTAATTCGTCTTGAATTTCGCGCTAAATTTCCAACTTGTATAAAACTTAGCGAATTTTGGAGAATTTGAGTTTTGTTAGATTTTTCGTTGCTTCCGTAAAGTGTTGAGGCCTGTTTTGTGTGCCGTTGGGGATCGGTACCGCCTCTTATTAATTTCTTTGTTATATGTCCTTCAATTCCTATTTATCTGAATTAAAACCACATTCCGCCTACCCTTACATAGGTTACATAATGCAGTCTGACTTAACATCTTAATCAAGTCCTTATTCACAAACTATCCCTCCAACCTCTTTATCTGGTCATCGATCTTCCTGATGACCGTACCAATCGCCATCACCACCAACCTCAATGGGCTCACCTTTGATGCGTTCATCATCATTACAACAATTGAAAGAGAAATCGCAGCGCCTACAAGGAGTTGCGTGTCGCAAACGAAAGCTGGTTGGCGTGATAAGACACTCATGCTCATAAATTAAGGATAATGCTGATACATGGTGAACCAACGCTCTGGTGGGTGGTTTGCGGGTTTAAATCACCTCGGCGTATGACCATGCGGTGCATTTGACCTGCTGTCGTCGCACGGTGGCGCTGGCAGCAGTCCACATACGCAGAGGTGTGTTGGCGCATGTCAGAGTATGGTGCAACGAGTTAAGTGTGGAGACGTTTACAGACGTGCCAATGGCGACTGTGTGTTGAAAATGGCTCAAAGGTCACATATTGATGACGTTATGAGGGGTAGAATACTAGGGCGCCTGGAGGCTGGTCAAACACAGCAGATCGTAGCACGGGCCCTCCGTGTGCCACAAAGTGTGATCCCAAGATTATGGCAGCGATTCCAGCAGACAAGAAACGTGTCCAGGCGCTACAGCACGGGACGTCCACAGTGTACAACACCACACGAAGACCGATATCTCACCATCAGTGCCCACATACGGCCACGAAGTACTGCAGGAGGCCTTGCTCGGGACCTGACCGCAGCCACTGGAACAGTTGTCTCCAGACACTCAGTCTAAAGACGACTGAACAGACATGGCTTATTCGCCCAGAGACCTGCAAGGTGCATTCCACTGACTCCTGGTCACAGGAGAGCCCGTAAAGCGTGGTGTCAAGAACACAGTACATGGTCATTGGAACAGTAGTCCCAGGTTATGTTCACAGACGAGTCCAGGTATAGTCTGAACAGTGATTCTCGCTCGGTTTTCATCTGGCGTGAACCAGGAACCAGATACCAGCCCCTTAACGTCCTTTTTGAAAGGGACCTGTATGGAGGTCGCGGTTTGATGGTTTGATGGTTGGGATTATGATTGGTGTATGTACACCCCTGCACGTCTTTGACAGAGGAACTGTAACAGGTCAGGTGTATCGGGACGTCATTTTGCACTAGTATGTCCGCCTTTTCAGGGGTGCAGTGGGTCCCACCTTTCTCCTGACGGATGATAGCGCACGGCCCCACCGAGCTGCCATCGTGGAGGAGTACCTCGAAACGATATCAAGCGAATGGAGTGGCCTGACCGTTCTCCAGCACGTCTGGGATGCTCTCGGTCGTCGTATAGCTGCATGTCTTCAAACCCCTACGACACTTCAGGAGCTCCGACAGTCACTGGTGCAAGAATGGGAGGCTATATCCCAGCAGCTGCTCGACCACCTGGTCCACAGTATGCCAACCCATTCCGCGGCCTGTGTACGTGTGCATTGTGGTCATATCCCATATTGATGTCGGGGAACATGCGCAGGAAACAGTGGCGTTTTGTAGCATATGTGTTTCGGGACGGTTTTCGCAACCTATCACCAATACCGTGGACTTAAAGATCTGTGAAGTGTGTGTTCCCTATGTGCCTAAGCTATTAGCGCCAGTTTTGTGTAGTGCCACGTTGTGTGGCACAACATTCTGCAATTATCATTAATTTATGGCCGTGAGTGTGCATCTGAAAGATGATATCTATTCAGATTTCGCGCCAGTCGCATAAGAGTGTTGCTATGGGGATGCAAATCAGGTTTGCTTTAAATACATGCTGAAACTCCCGTGAGCGTTAGTTACCTTTGAGATTGGACGTGGTAAGTTTATGTTAGTCTAGTATGCCATTACAGTGACAAAGACGCCGTTATCAACACCTCACTGAGTTTGAACGAGTTGGTGTAACAGGGCTACAAGAAACTGGATGTTTCTTCTGCGATACTGCAGGAAGACTTGGCAGGAATGTAGGCACTGCACACGGTGGCAAACAGCAGTGATCAGGGGAATGTGCGGTCGCTAGAAGACCGGGCACCGGACCGCCGCTTGGCACCACCGAGAGGGAAGACCATTGTACGGCTCTGGCACGTCGAACTGCATCTGCACCAGCAGTCTGAGCAGCAGTTGGCACCACAGGGACGCAACGAACTGTTACACATCGGTTGCTTCAAGGACATCTCAGAGCCAGACGCCCTGCGGTGTGCATTCCACTGACCCCAAACTACCGCCATTTGCGACTTCATTGGTGTCAAGCGAGAGCTCATTGGAGGGCAGGATGGAAGTCTGTTGCGTTCTCTGACGAAAGCTGGTTCCGTCTCGGTGCCAGTGACGGCCGTGTGTTGTTAGAAAGGGGTCAGTTGAAGGCCTGCAACCACTCCGTCATCGTGCTGGACACACTGGATCTACACCTGGAATTATGGTCTCGGGGTGCGATTTCTTACGACAGCAGGAGCACTCGCGTAGTATTCCCCTAACCATGACTGCAACTTTGTACGTCGTTCTGGTGATTAGACCTGTTGTGCCGCCGTTCGTTAGCAGCATTCCAGGGGCAGTTTTCCAACAGGATAATGCACATTTGCATGCTTGCGTTCAACATTCTGGCGGTTACACAGGCTATAAATGTACCAGTATTTCACATCTGCAATGGATTTTCTCGCGCGGACATTAAGCTGCGGTCTTGCAATGTTAATCACTTAAATATGTTATCTGACAAATGTAATCCCGAAACTCCATTACCATTGAATGAGATTTTCACTCTGCAGCGGAGTGTGCACTTACATGAAACTTCCTGGCAGATTAATACTGTGTGCCGGGCAGAGACTAACTCGGGACCTTTGCCTTTCGCGGGCAAGTGCTCTGCCATCTGAGCTACCCAAGCACTACTCACGCCCCATCCTCACAGCTTTAGTTCTGCTAGTATCTCGTCTCCTACCTTCCAAACTTCTCCTGCGGACATTGCAGAACTAGCACTCCTGCAAGAATGGACACTGCGGAGACATGCCTTAGCCACAGCCAGGGGGATGTTTCCAGAATGAGATTTTCACTCTGCAGCGGAGTGTGCGCTGATATGATATTAAAGCTGTGAGAACGTGCTTGGGTAGCTCAGATGGCAGAGCACTTGCCCACGAAAGGCAAAGGTTCCCGAGTTCGAGTCTCGGCCCGGCACACAGTTTTAATCTGCCAGGAAGTTCCATTACTCTTCATTAATTTTTTTTGGTGTGGCGATTTTTTCCCGTCAGCATATAATTACCACCAGTTTCAAATATTATTCATCCTTACCAAAGTTTAAGGTTTTATTGACAAGGGGAGGCCACGACGTTTGGAACGCGGATATACTGTAAACTTCGTACACTCGTAGTAATCCATGAGGACAACAAAATGTGTAAGCAGTAGCGCGTACTTCTCAAGCGTTACTGAGAAAATCGCAAGATAATTTCGGCCGTCAAATATATATCTGTGCATGGCCATTTCAACCATAAAGCGGCTACAGCCGAGTGGTGCCGGCGCGGTAGCTCAGCGTGTTCGGTCAGAGAGTTGGCTTTCCTTTCTAATAAAAAAGCTGAGCGAACGGATGAACGAAAAAACTGAACGGGTGTCATCGGACGTCCGCCCTGAACAAATTCAGCGAACAATATAGAACAATTCTTTTTTCTTTTTTTAGGTGGTTGGCGTTCAAGCCGCTAGATCGCTGGATCGAGTTCCGTTCGTCAGTTTTTTTTTATTTTCAACGCAGTCGTTTTCTTTACTATTTATATTACAATTGACATAATGGGAAAAATACGTGTAATCGGATGGACTTCAATTAAATTTACAATGCTATTTGGCAGTCTACTAATTTTTATTATCACGAACAATACAATATTCATAACTATCGACTAGTAAAAGACCAAACGCATAAAGTGATACTGAAAGTGCATGCTTGTCCGTGTCTTCCAAACTGTTCATATTTAATCGAAAGAGAAATGACTTCTTCGAACACGCTATTAAAATACACTCGATACTGCATAACCAATTATCAGCGCCGATTTTTAAGGAAATACTGCGTTATGCACGGTTTGCTTCCAACCTATCGTCTGAAAGAGAGGTTTTTGAAAATGTTAACGAGTTTTGTTTTTCCACGGAAAACGTCAAAAGACCTTGCGTATGCGGCCGGCCGGAGTGACCGAGCGGTTCTGGGCGCTACAGTCTGGGACCGCGCGGCCGCTACGGTCGCAGGTTCGAATCCTGCCTCGGGCATGGATGTGTGTGGTGGCCTTAGGTTAGTTAGGTTTAAGTAGTTCTAAGTTCTAGGGGACTGATGACCTCAGAAGTTAAGTCCCATAGTGCTCAGAGCCATTTGAACCATTTTTGAACCTTGCGTGTGCGGAAACATAGCATTTATTCAATTCAGCTGGTGCCGTTTAACTTCATGTTTTCCATGTTTTTACGAAAAATACCATCCTCCAACTTGTACTCGTAAAGTCGAAAGCGACGATTAATTGTACAACTTTCGAAAGCCGTCTGTGCCGGTCAAAACTTGGAGGTAACAAGTCGTTTCGGGCTCCTCCCAAGTATAAGGGGTTTCTCAAATCACGGACAAGCATACATTTTTAGTATCACTTCATGCGTTTGGCCGTTTACTAGTCGATAGATATGAAAATTACATTATTTGTGATAATAAAAATTAGTAGACTGTCAAATAACATTGTAAATTTAATAAAGTTCTTCCGATTACACGTGTTTTCCCCATTATATCAATTGTAATATATATAATAGAGAAGATGACTGTGTTGAAAATAAAAAAGAAGAACTGACGAACGGAATTCGATTCAGCGATCCAGCGGCTTGAACGCCAACCACTTTCTTTTCTTTTTTCTTTTTTTTAAATTTGGTCTGACCTATTCGTTGAATTTGTTCAGGGCGGACGTCCGATTATACCCGTTCAGTTTGTTCGATGGTCCGTTCGCTCAGTTCTTTTATTAGAAAGGAAAGCTAACGCTCTAACGGAACACGCTGAGCTACCGTGCCCCCACCACTCGGCTGCAGCCGCTTCACGGTTAAAGTGGCGACGCACAGACATACAGGGTGTCCCAGCTATCTCGTCCACCCAAATTATCTCTGGAACAATAACAGCTATTGGAAAATGACTTTCACCGGTATCAATGTAGGGCTGGGGCCCATGAATGTACATATTTGGAAACATTCTAAAACGAAAGCATATGTGTTTTTTAACACAAACTTATGTTTTTTTTTTAAATGGACCTCCTAAATTTTTTCTTCAGCAATTCATAGTATGACAAAGCACATACACAATGGCGTTGATTGCATCGTAATATTCCCATTACATCCCGAGATATTGAGACGCGAAGTTGACGCCTGAAACACCCGACATGCGCTGCTAGCGCACGTCCTGAGGCTCAGGCGTGCACTCCATGCTGCCCGTAATCGCGATGTGATTGACAAGTAAGTGTCCCTCTTGATAAGTATGGAGGTGTGATTACACATGGCAATCACATCGCGATTACGGGCAGCATGGGGTTCACGCCTGAGCCTCAGGACGTGCGCTAGCAGCGCATGTCGGGTGTTTCAAGCGTTAACTTCGCGTCTCAATATCTCGGGATGTAATGGGAATATTACGATGCAATCAACGCCATTGTGTATGTGCTTTGTCATACTATGGACTGCTGAAGCAAAAATATAGGAGGTCCATCTAAAAAAAACATGTTTGTTTTTAAAAATACATATGCTTTCGTTTTAGAATGTTTCCAAATATGTACATTCATGGGCCCCAGCCCTACATTGATACCGGTGAAAGTCGTTTTCCAATAGCTGTTATTGTTCCAGAGATATTTTGGGAGGGCAAGATAGCGGGGACACCCTGTATATTTGACGACAGAAATTATCTTGCGATTTTCTCAGTAACGCTTGAGAAGTACGGGCTACTGCTTATACATTTTGTTGTCCTCATGGATTACTACGAGTGTACGAAGTTCGCAGTAAATTCGCGTTCCAAACGTCGTGGCCTCCCCTTGTGAGTGTAACGGTTTTTAAACGTGCATGGGCGACGAGTAATCACATTGTTGCGTCTTATATTTTCACCAGTTACAGAAAGTCCCTGGACTGACTCACCCTGCTGGCAGACGGCTCCCACGGCGAGCATGGCGACCTCGCCCCACTTGTCCCGCAGCTGCGCGCCGGCCGCGTGGAACTGCAGCAGGTCGGCCGTCAGCTGCGGGTCTCCGCGGCGCCACTCCCAGCGGGTGGCGGCCAGCAGCAGAGCGGCGCACATCGCCACAAGCGCTGCCGCCGAGGCCCAGACTGCGCGGCTGAAGGGCAGCGTGAACAGGTTGCTCACCAGCGACAGCGGCGGCTGCCGGAACACGAACGCCGCGCTGCAAACACCGCAGCAGGTCAGTCACAATACAGTAACACTCTGCAACCAGACCAGACAGATTCAGTCACAATACAGGAACACTTTGCAACCAGACCAGACAGAGTCGTTTTAGACGATCCATCACTGAAGTGAACGTGGGATGGCTGCTGGTCATAAACTTGTAGAAACGCCAATGGTTCAAATGTCTCTGAGCACTGTAGGACTTAACATCTGAGCTCATCAGTCCCCTAGAACTTAGAACTACTTAAACCTAACTGACCTAAGGACATCACACACATCCATGCCCGAGGCAGGATTCGAACCTGCGACCGTAGCAGCAGCGCGGTTCCGGACTGCAGCGCCTAGAACCGCACGGCCACCGCGGCCGGCAGAAAGAAACGCCAATAGCCGTACTTTATGAGCCGTAACAAAATTTGCTCGCTGTGGCAATCGCAGCTTTGGTGTCTCCCTCTGGTGGGAAAGGGGAAAGGCTGCCTGTTCACGTGCATTGAAGGGGCGCTATGAGCTCCGCAGTCGGGCATTCGCGCGCCGGAGATCAACGCCTCGTGTTCTGTGTGTGTCGTCGTTTTGTGCTTAAGTGGTTCAGTGTTATTCGTTTTTGTGCACCTACGTTCACGTGTGACACTGTTCGTCTCTGTCCAAGTGTCGGAACAGATTTTATCTTGGACTCTACGCCCGTGAACGGCTTCATGTATTTTAAAAAGTGTTTGTCTACGTTTCTATGTCCACCATGTTTTTTTCTCTCGATGTCTTCATTTGTATCTTGTGTGTTCTCTGAGGCCAAAGAGCGGCGTAGCATGCTGCTGGTGGCCTGCCTGTTAACAGGTTTGAAAATAACAATAAAGGAAAAAAAAAGTCGGTCAGTCTGTCAGTCTGAGTCTAGTCAATTGGTCAGCCGGCTCAGTGTCGGGCAGTCAGTCTCTGTCTGTCTGTCGGTCTGCCGTACATTAAGGCAGTCAGTCGGAGTGAGGCTAGGTCAGTCTCGCGTCACCAGTTGCTGGTCTGTCTCTCGTTTGCTTTTGTGCGGCAGGTAGTGTCTGTCTGTCGTCGGAGTGGTAGTATGTCTGTCGTCTGGATCAAACTTAAAAGCCAAAAAAAAAAAAAAAAAAAAAAAGAGACGTGCCACTCCGCCAGTAACGGAAGTCGGCTAGTGGTCACCCGGTCGGGGCTGAGTTCCTGCGTCTGAGTCTGCGCGTTAGGGAACGGTCATTGGCGGTTGGATCGGTCGGTTGGTCGGTCGCGCACTGAGACACGAGATGACTTGTCCGCCTTGAGCGTCGGCGGATGTGAGGTCCCCACGTGAGTCCAGTGGGCAGCGCCATATAGAAAGGGGTAGTGGCTTCGCGGTTCACAAGAAAGCAACAGGAGCGGATCCACGACATCGGGCTGGCCGGTGCGAGCTGCGACGCCGCGAGACGGGAGATCGGCGCGCCTTCCTGCGTCCGTTGAAGCGGCTGGCAGCGGACGGTTCGGGAGAGCGTTGGGGGTGCTGCGCCAGGTCTTTGCCAGCAATCGCAGTTTATTAGAAGTTAAGTGAATGCTGATAAGTTGTTTCATTTACTTGTTAAATTCGACATGTTTTCTTGGTTAGTCTCGTCCCCAGCTTGCTCGCCTGTCTTTCATTCGCATTTGTTAGGCAGTTAGTGTCTGTCTGTCTGTCGGTCTGCCGTACGTTAATAGCTGCCTCTGTCATGTTTGTCGGATTCGGTGTTAACGAATTTATTGCTTAAACGCCGAATTCTTGAAATATGTTTTTATCTTGCCTATCATCTTGCGAGGTGGTGTATGTGTATTGCAGAGTATGTTTTACATTTTATGTAAGTCTGCATTTCATGGGTTTTATTTAAATAGTCATTTTAAGTTATAAGGTTGTAAGAGTCCTTAAAAAAAAAAGAGAGAGAGAGAAAACAAATTGCACTTTCGGTGGCGAATAATTTGAGTGTTGTACCATTTCCATCCCTCTTACGGGGTGCATAGTTTACGTGTTTGTGTGAGTTGTTAAAAATTTTTTAGTTTAAAGTAATCTGGTGTGTTGCAGATTTGCACCAGTGTACTCTTCCAGAGGTTGTTGTGAGCGGTCATGACTACGGCCGTGTTGAAAGGGAGCCGAAGGCTCCTATTGTTAATATTGTTCCTTCTGCCTCTAAGTAAAATTGTAACTTGATATTTCGAGGGTGCTTTTCTGCTTATAATTTTAAGTATGTTTTTGAAAAGGCTTTTAAGAATAAAAATTACATTTGTTAAAAGTAATTTCATTTTCCATCGGTTACTTCCTGGCAACTACTTCCACGCTCACCTAGTGTGATTAAATATGTTAATGTTCTCGATGAATCGCTAGTAAATAAAGAAAAATTCTTTAAAACAATTTTTTTGAAAGTAAATTCACGGTTCACTTTAAGTAAAACATGTTATTATGTGACCTGTTTCTACACTAAATTAGTGTCGTCTTCAGGCACCTATGTAAATAAATGGTGAGGTACGATGTATGTTCACTGGTTTCATGGATTTCTATTTACACAACACGTGCACTTCAGCCATCTAACAATACACTAATGTACATGATACCTGTCCTAATGCACCGGGGTTTTGGATATCACTATTGGCTTTGCATAGCGGTCTGAAGATGACGGGAATGAAGTGAAATAAAATGAAATGATCGTATGACATTGGTGGTGGGGAGGCCCAACCTGGTGTAGTTCGGCCGCCGAGTTGTCTTCTCAGGTGACGTCATACTGAACGGTTTGTGTGTCGATGATGATGAAATGATAATGAGGACCACGTAACACCCAGTCTCCGAGCGAAAAAAAAAATCCCGACTTGGCCGGGAGTGGAACACAGACCCGCTCGTGACAGCCGGACACGCTGAGCACTCGGCTAAGGAAACAGTCGAAACTGCGCGTAATTCATATGTTTTATAAACACTATGGTTGTTGGCATACCCAATTCCTCAAAAAAAAAAAAAAAAAAAAAAAAAAAAGAGAAAAAAAAACGGAATCGTGTATGTTGACTTGCGTAGGGTAGCAAATATGCGAAAGCCACAAGCTGAAGTGGTGAATTGGCGGTCTCACAAGATGCCCGAGCCACGGACGCCGTTCGGCCAGCAAGTCGTTTGTCGAAATACGTCGGCAGACCGATCAAAAACCGGAAAAAAGCCGAAGTCGTCAAAAGGCAAACTCTTAAGTAGCAAGGGAGTATTCCGAAAGTGTAATCCAAGATAAAATATACATGATCGCTGTGCTGGTACCGTTAAGGCTCCTGTTCAATAGCGTTACAGACATACTGCAAGTAAGCCCACTGGTTTTTCAAGCTGCGTGATTCTTTAAGAGGGGACGTTAATGAAAAACAGACACTATTTAGAACACGCACCAAATCCACAATTGTGAAGATACGGCAATGAAATTTTGTCCCATGCTTTACGAGAAATTAACACATTTACATGGTGTCCATAAATGAACATCCAATTAACGATCTATGCCACATTCGCTGGTGTAAATATTTACAGACTCACAGGGATAACAACCTCTCCTTAGATTATACATATTTAACTTATTATGAAATTTAAAAATTTTATTATCAGAAATGTGTGTACCATTTTCTCAGAAACTAATCAAGAGATTTCTAGAAAATTTTCTTTGTTTAATTTATTTATGTATGTTGAGCGTTTTGAATATGTCGAATAGGAAAATTTTAATAATTTTTTTAATTATAGTTCTGCAACTTCAATAGAAAATTCATGCAAAAGTCCAAGCCCTTTGTTCCATATCTCAGAATTTGAGACAACATTTATGGTTCAAATGGCTCTGAGCACTATGGGACTTAACATCTGAGGTCATCAGTCCCCTAGAACTTAGAACTACTTAAACCTAACTAATCTAAGGACATCACACACATCCATGCCCGAGGCAGGATTCGAACCTGCGACCGTAGCGGTCGCGCGGTTCCAGACTGTAGCGCCTAGAACCGCTCGGACACCCAGGCCGGCACAACATTTATTTTGCTTATCGAAAGAGTGTACAAAATTTCATAATTCTGGCCTTCATAGATCCTGAAAAACGGTACATAAATGTAAGAAAACATAATATTTAGGAAATGCAGTTTTTGAAGTTCAACTTAACCTTTTTTCTTCTGGCACCTCTTCCGAAGGTTCCAGATTTGTACTCAGGGTCCTCTTTCCCTTCAAGGCTTCTCTTCTGTTTTCTCGTTTTCTTCCTTCTTTTGTTTACCGGGTCTTCAACTGACTTTTCAGGTACAGAGAGGCACTATAAACGTATTTCTCTCAATAACTCTCGAGTGAAATTTCCTGTCTTAAAGCTCATTCTCTCTAACACATTTATCTTCTCTACGTTCCCGCCACTTAACACAAGAACTGCATCGTAAATTGCAATTCTGACAACTGTAGCAAATGAAAATGTGGTTTTAGGGACTCGCTTCCATAGCAGTGAATTTAATGAATAATTTGGATTCCGGGTTTTGCTCTTAAGAAAATTTTATAGAAGTTCTGGATCCGCCAAAAATCTGTAAGTGGGCTTGACAACATCGAGGATACAATTTGGCAGCCTCTCCTTGTGGATGTGGAAGTTGTTACCCCATTGAACCCGTAGATATTTACACCAGCTGATGTGGCACGGATGATTAATCGGATGTTCATCTGTTGACACCGTGTAGAAATATTTAGCTCATACTGCAAGGAGTTCTGTCAGATAGCCTTTCCGTAATACACTTGCAGAACGTCTATCGTCTTCTTTGTGTGTCTGTTGTGTCCACCAGCGGATTTGATTCATCATAAACAAAGCAGCTGATTTCTTATTGTTTCTAAGATATGGAACAGAGCCACAGATGATATATGAAACCAAAGAGTGTAACAATACCAGAGAAGGAAAGTTGCTACTCACCATATATCGGAGATGCTGATTCGTGATAGGCACAACAAAAAGATTCACACAATTTCAGCTTTCGGCCATACACAATATAGTACTCAATATACTCGTCCATCCTTACACAACCCCTGCTCCCAATCCCTTACCTCATGGCTCATACTCCTGTAATAGACCTAGATGCAAGACCTGACCCATACATACTCCTACCACCACCTACTCCAGTCTGGTCCATAACATCACCTATCCCATGAAAGGGATAGATGACCTCTCCTGCCCTCTGTCTAAACTGCAACACTTGACTGTCCGCCACTCCCACCATACATCCCTCCCCCTCCCTGCCCCAGCCTCCTCCTTACCCCACCCATTCGCCACTCCCATCATGCACTGGTGCTGCTGCTCGCAGTGTGGTTTCAGTTCTCTGAGACTGCAGACGTGTGTACAAGTTGCGTTTGCGTGTGTGTGTTTGCATGTGTGTATGTGTGCCTACTGCTGACAAAAGCCTTAATGGCTGAAAGCTATAATTGTGTGTATCTTTTTGTTGCGTCTATCGCGACTCAGCATCTCCACTGTATGGTGAACAGCAACTTTCATTCTCTGGTATTGTTACATTCCACCCTGGATTTTCCATTGTTTGAAACCAAAAGTGTGAATCACAGCCTTCTACATGTATCCTGTGCAAGTTTAATTGAAAGTAATCCACGGAATGTTGTTCACCAAGCTAGTACTGAAGTGTTGCTTCAAAAAGAAGGCGTGGCAGGAAATTCGTGTCATGTATTTAATTATTTTTCATGTACTTCAAATGCGATTTCAAAACTGAAATTTAGGGGAATTATAATCGATGAGTTCTACAAATAAACAAAACATAAATTGGAAATTTATGTTTTTGGGCAATTCCATGAACGTTTTCTCATAAAGCTGCTCGCCTGCTTGCTTGTGGCCGTGTCCAACATACCTGTCACTGGTGCCTCACGTCTATGATCTTAAGGTTTCGACCCTGACTAAAGTTTATGTCTCTGAGTTAAGGTACTAAATCCTCGCTCCTTTAACAGGCACGTAACGCTCTAAAGTTCCAGCGTGATGACGTTGGAGGCGTGACCAGTCGGTGCACTGGATGGCTGTGGTTTATCCAGTGTTTGCGAGGCATAACGTGGGCTGCATTCAGGGAAGTGCTTGCCAGGAGAGGCCAGGGTGGTGGGCATAGTTCTGTCTACATTGGCTACCATCGTCCCTCAATCGTCCTTTCAAGGGTGCAAGTGGCTTGTGGTGGGTTCGGGGGTGGCACTGCCACCGTGCCATCGGCATTGGTGTGAGTGGCGGTGGTGGCAGCTTGTACCTGCGCCATATGGGCTACGGGACTCTCTGGGATCATGAGTGTGTGTGTTGCTGACTGGATGATGTGGAGGCACTGTATAATTCTGATTCTTATAACGCACTAGCTTCTGCAGTCCGCGACGTCCAAACACTGGCCACCATGTGACCAGTTACGTCGCTTTGTATACACCCCGAGGCTCGGCCAAAGGTGCGAGCTCAGCCTTGGAAGCCCGCACAATGTCTGTAAGGAGCGTAACGATGTTTACCCATGTCAGATTAATGTTAAGTGCAAGCACAACAGTTTGATAATAAATACGCACCTATCCTTAATGAGTGTACTTCTTGCGAGGGGAAAAGCCAATTGGGAACAAGGGAAACCACCTACAAAAATTAACGAAATAAAAGGAATTCCCAGATACATAGTATAAGTTAACACAATATATACTCAGTATTCTTTTCAGTCCTCTCTTCACTGAAGTACTGGTCACACGTTTACACGATGTACATGTCAAACATTGTATTTCTTGACCTTTGGAATAGTCATTAACTGCAATGTTATTCTCATATATCACGTTATAATAACATACTCATGATGATCTTTGCTATGATAATACAAATACTAATAAAATTGTGTAAGTTACTAAGTTCTAACGGCATAATGCATCAGTTTTATGACCTTCGTTCTACTTGTCTGGTTATGAACGATGAAATGTTATACAAATGAAGCCGGCCGCGGTGGTCTAGTGGTTCTGGCGCTGCAGTCCGGAACCGTAGGACTGCTACGGTCGCAGGTTCGAATCCTGCCTCGGGCATGGGTGTGTGTGATGTCCTTAGGTTAGTTAGGTTTAAGTAGTTCTAAGTTCTAGGGGACTTATGACCTTAGATGTTGAGTCCCATAGTGCTCAGAGCCATTTGAGCTAATACAAATGAAATGACACAATTTCAGAGACTTTACTGGTCTCCTGAAGCGACGAGTGAAAATTTGTACCAATGCCGGCGAATTTACAGTAGAGTGGGGCGGCAATGAGAATTTGGATCGAAGAGGGAGGCACGCCGGGATAATCCGTGTAGGTGTGTGAACCACTGTGCCATGGTGGCTTAGTGGCTAACGCGTCTGCTTAGTAAGCAGTCTGCTTTCCGCAGTCGTGCTGCCCGGTCGTCTGTTTACGTCCCTGCCGCGGAGCTTCGCGCTTGCGCGGTTGTTTACTTCATGTTAGCCTTCGCTAGTTCTTACACTTTCGAACAAGAATGGTTCATTCGTGCCGACAATCTACTATCGAACCGAGCGAGGTGGCGCAGTGGTTAGACACTGGACTCGCATTCGGGAGGACGACGGTTCAATCCCGCGTCCGGCCATCCTGATTTAGGTTTTCCGAGATTTCCCTAAATCGCTCCAGGCAAATGCCGGGATGGTTCCTTTCAAAGGGCACGGCAGACTTCCTTCCCCGTCCTTCCCTAATCCGATGAGACCGATGACCTCGCTGTCTGGTCTCCTTCCCCAAACAACCCCCAACCCAACCCCCTCTACTATCAAGATCAGCTTTAATAATGTCTTTGCACGATCGAAGGCATTTGAAGTAGAACGATTTATACGTGAAGAATTTAAAAGTGAACCACAGGATATGATTAGTATCCACTTTTCTATCACAAGCAGTGTGGTCTACTTCAAACTGATCAACGATACTGGGTGTAACAAAATCTTACGCGACCATAAAGATGGACTTAAATGTAAACATTCAGACGACCATGTCGGAACGGTAGCCATTGATCATGCAGGACTTGGACTGAGAACTGTAAGAGTATTTGAGCTACCATTCGAGGTTCCGCCCAAGATCGTGATTATCGTGCTACAACTCTATGATCGGGTACTTAGTGACATAGCCGAAAAATGGACAACCTTTACCATACCCGGTACTTAATAATGTGTCCGCCCCCCGTAAATGAGTGGTCAGCGTGACAGAATGTCAATCCTAAGGGCCCGGGTTCGATTCCCGGCTGGGTCGGAGATTTTCTCCGCTCAGGGACTGGGTGTTGTGTTGTCCTAATCATCATCATTTCATCCCCATCGACGCTCAAGTCACCGAAGCGGCGTCAAATCGAAAGACTTGCACCAGGCGAACGGTCTACCCGACGAAAGGCCCTCGTCACACGATCTCCCTCTCTCACTTAATAGTGTGCGACAAATAAGGATCGAGCTATCAAAACATGTGCCACCTTATCTCATAATTGGAGGCTGCAAAGCGATAGTCATTTACGATGGTCAGCCGAAAACTTCCTCAGGTTGTGGTCAGGAGGACCACGTTCGCTCAGCGTGTCTCCAACGATGAATTTCGCAAATACCGACAGGTGAAGCTCTAGCAACACCTGTGGCGACTTCTCTCCCTGTCACATATGCAAATGTGTTCCGGAAGAACGCCCCACCGAGCAGTGACAACGCCCAACAGCTGGACAGGCCAGTCGAGAAGCCGACGACGGCGGCGACGCCCCCCTCCCCCTCCCCCCCCCCCCCCCCCCCACACACACACACCGAGCAGCACCGACCGAAATCACCCGTACAGAGATCGGATGAGCAAATGGTCATCGACAGTCGAATAGTGCCAACGGCTGCCTTCGTGTCAGACTGCAGTGGTGACAGAGACACTCGCCCGCATTCGGATATGGAAATGCACACGCGGAGGCAAAGGTCTCCGAAACGGCGCAAGAAACGACGTCTATCCCCGTCGGACGGCTCCTTAATACGTATAGAGGGAGACGATCAAAGAACGGCTGAGGAAGACGGCCACCTTACAGAGGGTCCGTAGACTCCTCATCCAGAACGCTATCGTCTCGACAGCAGCGTCCGAAACTGGCAGCGGCATAACAATACTTCTTAAAGAAGGCATCACGGCAGAGGATGTACTGTACCTACAGTCGGCACGGGGATTAGCAATGACAGTACTTCGTGTGCGACACATCAACACGTATGCACCGTCAGGAACAGACAGGAGGCGAGAGCGTTCCCGCTTCTTCGCAGACGAATTTGCCCCGCTCTTCACGACCGATTAATCCTAGGCGGAGATTTTGATTGTGTGCTAGCACCGAAAGACCAATTCCCGCGATATAACCCGTGCCCAGAACTACGAAGCTTGGTGCAGAGTATGCGTCTGGTTGACATCTGGGAGTACGTCCATGGCCTCCGTCCTGGATACACTCGTACAGCGAGTCACTCCGCTAGTCGTCTTGACTGAGTATATGTCACATGCAATCTTAACACTGACGTGCTGGAAGCAGAGCTGTGGCCTACAGCCTATACCGACCATACAGCATTAATATGTACAGTCTCCTTCCGGCGGCAGCAAGTGTGGCGTAGCCGCGGTACTTGGAAAATGAATGTCGCCGACTACGGGACCCAGCTTGTCGAGACTTCATTGAAGATGGTTGGTGATCTTGCGAACGACGCCTTCGGTCGTATCCCACTACCCTAAGTTGGTGGATGGGTTGCTCCAGACTGGCACTGTGCCGTGCAATGATGACATATGGTCGTGAGCAGGCAGTGTGGCGACGTCAGACGATGGACTTCTATTTCACGGTGCTACAGGAATGCGCCGAAGAAATGCCTTCTCCGGAGCGGCAAGAGGCGGTACAACGAGCAAAGGCCAAAATTATATCTATCATGCGACGCCACCCGAAGGTACGACGGTCACGACACGGACACTAGATGGGGTTGCAGGAGAACGCCCATCGATGTGTTACATCATCGACGAAAACAAAAGACGACGAACAGCCCT
Organism: Schistocerca piceifrons; assembly: GCF_021461385.2. Lineage (NCBI taxonomy): Eukaryota > Metazoa > Arthropoda > Insecta > Orthoptera > Acrididae > Schistocerca > Schistocerca piceifrons. Next base: position 144,944,810 of record NC_060138.1, on the reverse strand, counting down.
AGTACATACCGTGGACACGGGTGATGCCAGACACCTAACATCGCAACAAGAAATAGGCAATGCCTTTGTAGAACATTACACTCAGCCATTACACTCAGCCATTTACGAAGTTAAGCATACTATTTTCGGCACCATTGATCCAGAGGCGAAAGCACAACTGATGGAGGAGATTACAGAGGAGGAAGTGATGGAGACCATTGGTAGGGGAGCGGTGAACAAATCGCCGCGACCGGATGGCCCCCCTCTGGAATTATGCAGGACCTTTAGCTAGGTGATCGCACCACGATGGACTACTATCTGCCGCGAATTAACGTCTCCTGACTTACCTTTATCACCGGCTTTTGTGGAGGGGCTGATCATCCTGACACACAAATCCTCAGGTGGTACATGGATATGGGACTGCCGATAACTGACGCTCCTTAACTGCGAGTTTAGCAGCAAGTGTCCGAATAGTATTGCGCCAAGTTCTCTCTCTCGATCAACCTTCGCTCGGCGGAGATCACCCAGACGGCACTTGTTGAATATCGTGATTTGATCGCCCTAGCAAAGACGTGCCGCCTCGGTGGCGCACTATCGTCAATAAGTTTTGATCAAGCCGTTGATAGAGTCAGCCGTAACTATCTTGCAGACGTCCTGAGACACATGCGTTTTCCACGACCATTTATCGCTGTCGTGATGCGGCTACTCAGCAGTGCCTCCTCCAAAGTTCTCGTCAATGGCTGTACGATAAAATATCTAGTCGTAGCGAGATCGGTCAGACAAAGATGTCCCTTACCACCGACGTTACATGCACTGGCTCTCGACCCGTTACTTTGCGGTCTACAACGCCGCTTGACAGGACTGACTTTGCGAGGAGACACATTTACGTACAAGTCTTACTCGGATGACCGGGTGCTGATAGTACGGAATGAAGACGATATGAGTGTGGCTTTAGATTGGATACGCAAATATGGAACGGCCACTGGCAGCCGTATAAATATGAACTGGCGGAAGAATGTGTAACACCCTTAAGCCTCATGGATACCTTGAAATGCCTAGGTATTGTTTTTACCAACGACATACGTCGCACAGCAGCGTACAGCTATAAGAAACGGTCTGTCCGGATGGGCGTTAGAGGCATCACACGGGCGACAGCCACGATCCAGCGGGTCACGTATGTTAACACCTACCTGTCGTCACGAAATCCGCATTTTGCTCAAGTTCTCCCAATGTCGGTGACGATAGCACGACGAATACTTGTTCAAAATGGTTCAAATGGCTCTAAGCACAATGGGACTTAACATCTGAGGTCATCAATCCCCTAGACTTAGAACTACTTAAACCTAACTAACCTAAGGACATCACACACATCCATGCCCGAGGCAGGATTCGAACCTGCGACAGTAGCAGCAGCACGGCTCCAGACATAAGCGCCTAGAACCACTCGGCCACAGCGGCAGGCCCATGAATACTGGCGGCGTTCGGTTCCTTTGTGAGTGCAGATCTACTTTTTAAAGTAACATACAACGCCCATACCCTTCCTCTTAGTAGGGGTGGGCTTGGTCCTGCGCATGTTCGTGATCGACCGGTGACACTATATAACAGCACAATGCTGAAACTGTGGAGACGACATCAGACTTGTCTGACAAGTATCTTAATAGGAGAACTAGCACCAGTTTCTCGAATGGCGCCAGTGGCGGTCTGGGACATTTCCCAGTCACTCCAGCATATACGCACTTTTTTTTATAGAGTACAGCTACGTTCATAAGGCTCTGTCGGAAACCAGACCTGCAACGGCGCGTGACGTACGAGGCGTATTTTTCAAGCAAGTACCGTTTTGAAATTACAAAAAGACCTGCTAAGATATCCCAATAATTCTTCCTTGTTTACGTTGAGTACTAAGTGTTTAAGATGCCTCCGATAATCGTGAGTCCCACCGACTGTGAAGTACGGGCTCTTATAAAATTTCTTAGTGCTTAAGACCTAAAAGAGATCGATATTCATCGCGCGATCTGTGCAGTTTACGGAGAAAACATTATGAGTGATGAAATGGTAAGAAAGTGGGTGAGAGCATTTAAAGATGGCAGCACAAATGTGCATGATGAACGACGGAGATGGCGTCCTTCGGTCGTTAATGAAAGTTTGGTGCAGGAAGTGGACAATAACGTGAGGGAAAACAGACGCTTTACGATTTCCTCCTTGCGGGATGACTTTCCTAATGTTTCTCGTAGTGTTTTGTATGGCGTTGTGACCGAGCACTTGAATTACCGAAAATTGTGCGCTCGTTTGGTACCGAAAATGTTGACAAATGTGCACAAAACCAAACGTTTAGACAGTGCATTGACTTTCCTTGAGGGGTACCACAACGACGGTGATGATTTCTTAAGCCAAACTGTTACGGGCGATGAAACATGATTGGCCTACGTCACACCAGAATCAAAGCAACAGTCCATGGAAGTTGAGCAAGGGCATCGTTTTGCTGCAAGACAATGCCCGTCCGCATGTGGCGAATCAGACCGAAGATCTCATCATATCTTTTCGATGGGAAACTCTAGATCATCCTCCGTACAACCCCGATCTTGCACCCAGTGACTACCATCTGTTCCTGCACTTGAAGAAACACCTGGGCGGTCAGCGTCTTCAAGACGATCACGAAGTCAAAACAGTGGTGATGCAGTGGTTAACAAGTCTGGCGGCAGACTTCTATGAGGAGGGTATTAAAAAACTGGTACAACGTTATGACAAGTGCCTCAGCATTGACGGAAATTATGTAGAAAAATAGATAAGGTACAAGCTTACATGTAAAAATAAAATTGAGATATCTTAGCACGTCTTTTTGTAATTTCAAAACGGTACTTACTTAAAAAAACACGCCTCGTATATCGGATACTAACGACTGGACGACTCAGCAAAACTATTGAGAGGAAGCATCCACATATCAATTGGCACATAGTATGCTGATCGGTACTCCATGTTTCCATAGACACAGAGACGCGTGCAACGCGTTAATGGTAAAAATGTCACCCGGTTCAGACCCCATGCGATTCATATGACAGATTCACCATTGTACCCTCAGCGCCAAACTCTGGACAACGACGAACACCGCATCATATGCGGCCCTTCGGCAGAAGTGCAGCTTTTGGCGACACAAATGATCGCTTTCTTTCTTCGAATGGGACAAGATTGAACCAGGGATTATATTCTTTCCGGACGGACGTAATACCCACGTACCAAAACGAATTCCGTAACGTGGCTTCGAGGCCAGACGGTGCTCTATTTGTTCAGAGATGACCCACAGAATGTAATAGACTTTTGGACCTTTTTACAGGAACGACATCTAAAGATCGTGAACAATCCGAAATTCCGACAGCATTTCCCTAACTTCCTATGGAGTGCGTTTCAAGAGCCCCGCATACCTGGAACGTTCAGGATAGGAGAAGTTAAATTTTCGATGCGAAGAAATAATGAACAGAAGATAAGAATCGATGGATACATTATACTTATACCCGGATGACGTAACACGGGGGGGGGGATTGGAAATACGATTCTCCGTTGTGATGTGTGTTTCTTTCTTTATGTAATGCGATAATAATGTTCAGTTTACTAGCTTTCAAGCAATACTGACATATTATTTGTAGTATGACAATGCAGTGGCTGTTACCGAAATTTAACTTCACTTAAATGTTATATGTGAACCAGGATTTGCTTTAATTTGTGAAAGATATTGATTGAAATTTGAAGCATAATTGGAGAAGCATTTCTTTTTAAGGTAATGTGTCTTTTATATTTGACGTATGATTACCTTTCCAAAGCTTACTGCTTATCACAACGTTAATTTTACGTCAGTCCGGTTTATAGTTATCCTCTCAACTTATATGTGTATATGATAAAGAAATTGTTAATTTCATTTTGTAATACCAACATAAAGGTAGTTTTTTGAGTTCTGTTGTTCCTGTTTAAATGTTAAAAAAAGCGGTAGAGCTCTTGCCTGCAAAAAAAAAAAGAAAAAGAAAAGAAAGATAAGCAGGTGACACGGATTCGATTCCCGGCCATGGAACAAATTTTCACTCGCCACTTCAGTCTACATACATAACACGAAATGTTATTTTACTTATAACTTCTATCTGGATGATGTCAGTTTTAAATAAGGTTTTAACGATGTCTTGAGCTGTCGTGACAATTAAACTAACCAAGAATGCTTTTATGATCTGACGATGTTCACGTGTAGCTGAAACTGGTAATAAACTAAAATAAATTATTTGCGATTTTGACTCATAGGATATTCAACGCTTCATGTACCAAATGCGTCAGTCGATTTTGGAGCAATGTTAGTGTAAGAGCCTACTTGTTTGTAAATTAACTGTCCTCTTAGCGGTATCCGCTGACCATTGTAGGATGTCACTTGTCTCTCTGTTCTCCGAAGCAGAGCGGAGCCAGTCGGTATGTGCGCAAGTTGATTAGATACGACTTTCTCTTTCTTTTTGAGATGTTTGAGAAATACTACTACCTTTGGTGGCTGGACTTCCTGGATGAGTGGTTTAAGAGTAATTTTATATCTTCTTCGTATTTAGTTGGCCTATGGGCCCAGTGGTCCTTTTACACCTACCTTGGTAAGGTTACTATATATTTTAAGTTATTGGGATTCCTGTTTTATTTTTCATGGCACTTTAGTTCGATGCTATCCTTCTGATGCAACAGATCCTGTGTAATCAATATGTCCGTCTTAGTAAAACTGCTTTTTCCGGAAGTTTCTGTATACGCTTTGTGATTTGATTCTGGGTTATTTCCCTGTCTAATTTTTGGTGCATATCTTGTGTTCGTGCCCATCTTATCATTCGGAATCATTCGTTCTGTAGAACGTGTTAAATTTTAATGTTGGTGCTGCTGGTTGTCCCTCCACCTACAGCAGCAGCAGGAAATGGCCGGAACTATTGTTGTCTTGTATGAACTTACGTTTCTTCTGATATTCATTTGTGAACACATTGAGAGCGTGCACATTTTATGTAGTAGGCTGGTAATTTGTTCCCTGTAAAGGTGAGAGAGGTAGGCTGCTAGGCTGTGGGCTGGGTTCTCTGTTGATGGTGAGGGATGTGGACAGCAGCAGAGGCGGGTCATGTTTAAGATACAACAATCCTTTATTAGTTCTTTACTAATTGTGCTCCATCCTCTAGTGCTGCATGAAGTCCCCTCGTAATATTCTGGCGTCGTAGATGCAGACGTTGACGTATGGCAAGTGGCACGCACGCGCTGCTCCGGAGACAGAGTGCTGCGGTGGTGTCTCCGTTATGTGAGGATGCGTCCACCAGGTCTTCTCTAACTCAAGAGGTCGCACGGTGCACGAAGATGACGTTTCCCGAAGTCTGGATCGACGGTGAGGGGCAGACAGGCAGAGGTCCCTCCTTTGTGGTTCGGTGCCGGCAGAGTTCACAGCGAGGATTCCCGGCTGACACATGGCAGGAGCCGAGTGTGGCCCTACCATGCCGAACGTGTTGTGCTCGGCTGGGTCAGCGTTTAAATGCTAAATTCTGGTTCCCGACACAGAATTTGTGGAAGGGCTGCGTTTGAGAGCCATTGAGCATCATCTGGAACAGGGAAATGTTCGGGTCTGTTGTAAGTCGAGCCAGAATGGCTTCTCGAAGGCTGGCCCCGGAGCATTGACACCCGGGACGGTGTCCGGGTCAGCCGGAGTGGCCGAGCGGTTCTAGGCGCTACAGTCTGAAGCCGCGTGACCGCTGCGGTCGCAGGTTCGAATCCTGCCTTGGGCATGGATGTGTGTGATGTCCTTAGGTAAGGTTTAAGTAGTTCTTAGTTCTAGGGGACTGATGACCTCAGAAGTTAAGTCCCATAGTGCTCAGAGCCATTTGAACCATTTGAACGGTGTCCGGAAGTCTTGATGCTGCTCAGGGGTGCTGATCATACAGGAGCGACGGCCGCCTGCGGCTGATGTCCGTGGCTTGATTTCGGCGCTCGTGGTCCGACGTCCAGCATCTGTTGTCTGCGTGCGGCCTCGTTGCAGTTCTGGGCCCTGACTACTATAGTTTTGTCCTGTTACATCCCCCTTGTTTTGTATCTGCGTGTTATACACTACTGGTGATTAAAATTGCTACACCACGAAGATGACGTGCTACAGACGCGAAATTAAACCAACAGGAAGAAGATTCTGTGATATGCGAATGATTAGGTTTTCAGAGCATTCACAGAAGGTTGGCGTCGGTGGCGACACCTACAACGTGCTGACATCAGGAAAGTTTCCAGCCGATTTCTCATACACAAACAGCAGCCGACCGGCGTTGCCTGGTGAAACGTTGTTGTGATGCCTCGTGTACGGAGGCGGTTTATCGTATCGCGACATTGCTGCTCGCGTTGGTCGAGATCCAATGACTGTTAGCAGAATATGGAATCGGTGGGTTCAGGAGGGTAATACGGAACGCCATGCTGTATCCCAACGGCGTCGTATCACTAGCAGTCGAGATGACAGACATCTTATCCGGATCGTGCAGCCACGTCTCGATCCCTGAGTCAACAGATGGGGACGTTTGCAAGACAACACCCATCTGCACGAACAGTTCGACAACGTTTGCAGCAGCATGGACTATCAGCTCGGAGACCATGGCTGCGATTACCCTTGATGCTGCACCACAGAAAGCAGCGCCTGCAATGGTGTACTCAACAACGAACCTGGGTGCACGAATGGCAAAACGTCATTTGTTCGGATGAATCCAGGTTCTGTTTACAGCATCATCGTGGTCGCATCCGTATTTGGCGACATCGCGGTGAACGCACATTGGAAGCGTGTATTCATCGTTGCCATACTGGCGTATCACCCGGCGCGATAGTATGGGGTGCCATTGGTTACACGTCTCGATCACCTCTTGTTCGCATTGACGGCACTTTGAACAGTGGACGTTACATGTCAGATGTCTTACGACCCGTGGCTCTACCCTTCATTCGATCCCTGCGAAACCCTACACTTCAGCAGGATAATGCACGACCGCATGTTGCAGGTCCTGCACAGGCCTTTCTGGATACAGAAAATGTTCGACTGCTGCTCTGGCTAGCACATTCTCCAGATCTCTCAGCAACTGAAAACGTCTGGTCAATGGTGGCCGAGCAACTGGCTCGTCACAATACGCCAGTCACTACTCTTGATGAACTGTGGTATCGTGTTGAAGCCGCGTGGGCAGCTGTACCTGTACACGCCATCCAAGCTATGTTTGACTCAATGCCCAGGCGTATCAAGGCCGTTATTACGGCCAGAGGTGGTTGTTCTGGGTACTGATTTCTCAGGATCTATGCACCCAAATTGCGTGTAAATGTAATCACATGTCAGTTCTAGTGTAATATATTTGTCCAATGTATACCGATTTATCATCTGCACTTCTTCTTGGTTTAGCTATTTTAATGGCCAGTAGCGTATATAAGCTTTTTTTTTTTTTATTAAGACACCAATGTACGTGACTTCGTGTGTCCACTTAATCGCTGCGTTGTTAATGATCGTTCTGTCACACAGGGTTGGTCTACGTCTTATGAACATTATAGCTTTAGTTTCCTCTGCATTTAGTTTGATTAAGTTTTCATTTGCCCATTGATCTGTAATGTTGTCTTTGTAGCTGCGTAATTGTTGCTTTTATCCTTCTATTGCTTATTTAGAGAGTAGTGCCACCGGAAGACTGGGCTAATACGACGAGAGGTATTACTGATCAGTCGTTTATGTACATTATGAACAGTGGAGAAGTGGGGGAGTGAATGAGAGAGCCGGCCGGAGTGGCCGTGCGGTTCTAGGCGCTGCAATCTGGAACCGAACGACCGCTACGGTCGCAGGTTCGAATCCTGCCTCGGGCATGGATGTGTGTGATGTAATTAGGTTAGTTAGGTTTAATTAGTTCTAAGTTCTAGGCGACTGATGACCTCAGCAGTTAAGTCGCATAGTGCTCAGAGCCATTTGAACCATTTTTTGAATGAGAGAACCTTAGTGACACCACCGACCCTTTGGCCACCTGGATATCCATCTGCTGATTGCTGATGACTAGCTGAATCATCAGCCTAGTTGGAGCTCCATATGCTGGTGCTAACGGTGTGATGTGCAAAGTGCAGCGCTACGCCGAGCGACCGTCGACGACTTCTTGATCAGGAACACACTGGCTAGGCGGCCTGATTGGCGGCGTACGTCACACTTGACGTCATGATACGGGCCCTGATAGCGTTCGTGTTTTGCGTAGAACGTTACCATTTACATAAATTTACATTACAGAGCCGTGAAGGCGACGACGGGGAGGAGGAAATACGACGTGTCGCAAAGGCTGATTACCGACCGTAAACTGTACACTCCTCTACTGGCGCATCTACCAATGTAGTACTGGGAAAATTATTCGCTACTTAGTGGCGCTCTGAGAGACTTAGAACTACCGAATCTGAGGATGATATCCATAACTGTGTGTCATCAGTTGGATAACAACTTTGGCTTCTGAATAATCTACGGATATTAACGTTATTTTAGAAAGAAAACAGGATGTTGTAAACATGTAAACAAGATAACTTTCTAACTTTCCATTTTTGTTGTTGCACCTGTTTTTCGCTTTGTTTTTCATTTCATTCACGTACGAATGGAGAGGAAAGACAGCAGACACCACCCATATTGCGGCTCTTCAGCCTAGTGCTTTTAAAAATAGTCCCATTAATTGTGATATAATTCTGTTGAACTGACTTCTCTTTTCATCAAATAGCGATTACAAGCAACTTATTGATTGCTTCAGACTTAAAGCCTTTTGTCCCTTATAACCTAAATATCCACATAATAAAAGGTGGTTCTGATGTCTAACATTGCTGACAATTATTAAAAGTCAGAGGCACCTTTTATTTACAGTGACATAATAACTTCGGTGGGACATTACTTCCATGATATAATGGCAACCAGCCTGGCAGAAACGCGATGCTCTCTTTTTTAAAATAGTTAGTTGAAGACATCGAGTTATCTCGTTTAAAGCAGCAGTTCAAATACCTCGGCTGAGACAATCGTTTCACATGAAACAGGTCTTCATTAATATCAGTTAATCGGTCCGTGTACGAAAGAGCACAGAACCAGCATGTTCCATAAAATTTCATTCTTCAGGGGGTCATATCTCGCCTTCCGTTGATCAAGTTTTTTGGATAGCTCTGAATAGGAGTGGCGTGGACTGGGCGGTTTACTAGGTTAGAGGTTCTCGGGAAAACACAAAGGGTGCAGGCTGAAGACAGGAAGAATGTAGATACAGGAACCATCGGTATAACAGTTGTTATATAATAATAATTTTTATAGAAAAAACATGCTGAAATCGTTATAGGCACTGAAAGCTGGCTAAAGTCTGAGATAAGCTCTCCGATATTTTTGCGAAGAACCTAACAGTGTTCCCAAAGGATAGGCTAAACGCGGTTAGCGGTGGCATGTTTGTTGCTGTTAGAAGTTTATCTTGTCGCGAAATTGAACTAGGTAGTTCCTGTGAGTTGGTATGGGCAGAGGTCAGTGTTGGCAACCAGAATAAAATAAAAACTGCTGAAAGGTTCAAAGAAAACTTGAGTGCGATTTCAAACAAGTACCCGACTCATACGATTTAGTTGATGGTGACTTTAACTTACCCTCGATATGTAGGCGAAGATACATGTTTAATTCCAGAGGTACGCATAAACATCATCCAAAATTGTGCTAAACGCATTATCTGAAAATTATTTTGAGCAGTTAGTTCATGAGCCCATGCGAAGAGTAAACAGCTGTGGAAACACACTTGACCTCTTAGCAACAAATAATCCTGAGTTAATAGCGAGCATAAAAACGGATACAGGGATTAGTGAACACAGGACTGTCGTAACGAGATTAAATATTGTAACCCCCAAATCCTCCAAAAAGGAATAAGGTTAGTAGGAATGCTTGAAAGAAATCAGGGTTTGGAAGAGTACCTATTACCTACGATACGTTGTATTTAATTATCACAGGTGGAATTTACAATACGTTTAATGTCTGGAACAAAATTTCTACATACAGACAAACGTAAACAGTTACGTAAATTTTCGTCACTGATGTTTGCTCTAAACCGAGACTTATTAATTTTTATAACAGAAAAAAGTCTCTCACAAATGTACGTCGAGCTAAACATTGATATTATCTTTGCGGCTTCACGAGAAGACGAGGAAACTCTTGCTGTGGAAAGTCGTGATAAACGTCTATTACACGTCTTGCCAAAAGGAACTTGTCTCCCAGACGAGAATTACACTGTAGATCTATTAATTCCATTTGCAAATTGGGATGAGTATCATCTACAGAAACAGCAAATGGTCTCGAGAACCATTCAAAAGATTGGGATAAATATGATATATCCCCAAATCGCTTGAGAAATTCCTCTTTTATTGCACAAAGTACGGAAACATATTCTTTGCAATTCTGTTCTCGCACAGTAGACAGAGTAGGGAAATGCACTGCGATCCATGACGAGAGCTGTCGTTCCCACAGCTCAAGCTGGCTAGTGAAAGTTTGCACCTTTTCAGTCATTTCACAAATTAGCTGATTTTCTCCTTGCAAACTTGTGTTCAATGCATTCGTGTGTCCGGTAATGCCCACTAAAAATGCAAGGGCGGCAACCCACTCTGGATTTTCTAACTTGGTGTCGTACCTTCCTTTGTCCTTTAAAAACTGATTTATTGGTACTCTCAGATCAAAAAATCTTTTGAGTACGTTACCGCGGCTAGGCCAGCGGACTCCACTGTGGTATGGTATGTCACCGACTCTTCCCCAATTTCAGCTAAATACTTGTGAAACTGTCTATGTGTAAGCCCGTGGGATCTCAAATAATTAACTGCCCTAATAATCACTTGCATAACGTCCCCCAGTTTTGCTGCTTTTGTACAGAGTACCTCTTGGTGCAAAATGCAGTGGATGCTGTACAATGATTCTTCTGTACGCTGTAGCTTTTTCCTTAGTAATCCAGCAAATCCCATTTGTTCCCCTTTCATAGCAGGTGCACCAGACGTTCCCAGTTTAAGCCATCTGAATCGACAGTTTCTTAAACGGCTTTTAGGATGTCCGCGCCGGTGGTCATGCTTTTTAAAGATGTCATATCTAAGAAATCCTGTGTTACGTGCAGAGCAGTGTCCACGCCGCGGACATAAATCACTAATTGCGCGGTGTCTGAAATATCTGTGGACTCATCAAGTGCGATGGAAAATGCAATTAACTCATGCACTGCACTCTTTAATTGACGGTAAACGTCACCTGCCATGGCACTTATACGACGAGAAAGAGTGATAGCTCGAAACTGTGGGCAAAGTAAATCACCAGCGACACTGATGCACTCCTTTATAAACTCACCTTCAGCAAATGGTTTTCCAGCTCTCGCTATATTAAGCACAATCTTATAACTTGCACGTACCTCTGGGCTATCATTGTTGTCATCCTGAAAAATTGAAAACAGTGCTCCATAAAATGATAAATCAGTTAGATGAGAGGCATCACGAAAGAAAGTCGCAGATCTCTCGTGACAACATCAACTTACGTCAGAGTCATCTAGTGTCGTCGGATCGCTCTTCCTAAGCTCAATCACTTCGCCCATCCGCTCAGAATTCGACAATACGAGTTCACTATCAATACATCCCAGAGATGGCAGCACCGTACGGCAGATGGAATTTTATCGCCATTGGCGAGAATGAGAACTGTTTTAAATACTTAAAATGGCGACGTTTTCCTTACTTGAACAGCGTGCAATCATTCGTTTTCTGAATTTGCGTGGTGTGAAACCAATTGAAATTCATCGACAGTTGGAGACATGTGGTGATGGAGTTATGGATGTGTCGAAAGTGCGTTCGTGGGTGCGACAGTTTAATGAAGGCAGAACATCGTGTGACAACAAACCGAAACAACCTCGGGCTCGCACAAGTCGGTCTGACGACATGATCGAGAAAGTGGAGAGAATTGTTTTGGGGATCGCCGAATGATGTTGAACAGATCGCCTCCAGAGTTGGCATTTCTGTGGGTTCTGTGCACACAATCCTGCATGACGACCTGAAAATGCGAAAAGTGTCATCCAGGTGGGTGCCACGAATGCTGACGGACGACCACGTGGCTGCCCGTGTGGCATGTTGCCAAGCAATGTTGACGCGCAACGACATCATTAATGGGACTTTCTTTTCGTCGATTGTGACAATGGATGAGACGTGGATGCCATTTTTCAATCCAGAAACAAAGCGCCAGTCAGCTCAATGGAAGCACACAGATTCACCGCCACCAAAAAAATTTCGGATAACCGCCAGTGCTGAAAAGATGATGGTGTCCATGTTCTGGGACAGCGAGGGCGTAATCCTTACCCATTGCGTTCCAAAGGGCACTACGATAACAGGTGCATCCTACGAAAATGTTTTGAAGAACAAATTCCTTCCTGCACTGCAACAAAAACGTCCGGGAAGGGCTGCGCGTGTGCTGTTTCACCAAGACAACGCACCCGCGCATCGAGCTAACGTTACGCAACAGTTTCTTCGTGATAACAACTTGGAAGTGATTCCTCATGCTCCCTACTCACCTGACCTGGCTCCTAGTGACTTTTGGCTTTTTCCAACAATGAAAGGCACTCTCCGTGGCCGCACATTCTCCAGCCGTGCTGCTATTGCCTCAGCGATTTTCCAGTGGTCAAAACAGACTCCTAAAGAAGCCTACGCCGCTGCCATGGAATCATGGCGTCAGCGTTGTGAAAAATGTGACGTCTGCAGGGCGATTACGTCGAGAAGTAACGCCAGTTTCATCGATTTCGGGTGAGTAGTTAATTAGAAAAAAAAACGGAGACCTTAGAACTTGAATGCACCTCGTAAATTGTACTCGTCCTTGTGAAATTTATTATAATTGCGTTCAATACTAAACTTGCGCTGACCAGCGAGAATACTGCCACATATTAAACATTTCGAATTTTCACGTTTATGTACAAAGAAAAACTGATTCTCCCATTCCTTTTTAAAATCTCCACTTCTCCGTTTCCTTGATTCACTCTGCATTTTCCGGTTCTTGAAATACAACGTTCACTACGCAGTGGTCGCTTCGCATCAACGTCCGCAGCTTAGCCTGGTACTACAGTGCCGCAACCTGCCGGCTGTCGCCACTGCCCCATTCGACGATTGCACGTGAGTAGCACACGTGCAGCGCTGTGCGCTCATGAGCCGCGTGCAACGTTTGCCCGCCCCTGGTATAGACGTTATAATAAGCACATAAAAATAAAATAAATAGTAATAAATTATACCCAGAGCGGTGGATGGACACAGCTAGATGAGTTCCGTCGACCCTCGACGCTCGTGTAACTGCTGATTGTGCATGGAGGGACCATGTATTAATAGGGCTGGTCACACCCACCGTTCTGAGTATGGCATCATAAGTAGCCGATCAGAAAACACGTTCATGATTAGACAACTTAATACATAACTACGAAGGAACAGTCACAGTTGGAATATATCGTAATGTCAATTATTTATCATTATTCGTCAATGAATATAAATTATACTACTAAAATAGTTCATTGGTATGAAATAAGGCTTAGAGTATGCTGCCCGCTAAACTCAGACCTACAAAATCTGCACTAAAGATTGTCGTTGCCCAGCGTTTACGTGGATAATCGAGGGTTACCATGGAAATGGCGTCCTGTTCCGCTGTGGACGTTAGTGGTGCTGTCAAAGATTGTACTAGGGGGAGATACGTCGTATGTTACGGTTATGTGATGCCATAGAAATACGGTTAATTTTGCTCTCTTCTGATGTCAGCGCCATGGGAAATAACTGTGCTATGGAGGAATCACATCCACATTTGTGTAAGAACAAGATTGCGATCAAGATTGTTTTAAATTTTAATTTTAACTACTTTTAAGATCGCTGACTATGTTTTCAAAAATTTCAAAAATCTTCTGTTGTCACGCCTACTTGATAAGGACTCCAAACACTGGAACAGTAGTCTATAATTCGTGACATTAGTATTTTGTACGCAATTTTCTGTACAAATACACTGAATTTTCACAGAGCCTTTGCAACAACTCTAAGATTTACACTAACCTCCTGTAATATAGATTATAAGTGATCTTCCCTTTCATATCGCTTCTTAGTATCATGATTAGATTAGATTAGTTTTTCGTTCCATAGATCCGTGCTGAGGAGATCCTCGTGGATGTGGAACATATCTTTTTTTTTTTTTTAAGCTGAAATAACAATGCTAATAGTATGAGTATATACAATACATTATTTTTTTAAGCTGAAATAACGATACTAATAGTATGAGTATATACAATGGAGTAGAAGGAGTTGGCCACTATTAAGTCTTTCAGGCTCCTTTTAAACTGATCTTTATTTGTAACTAAATTTTTTATGTTTGCTGGCAAATTATTGAAGATGAGTGTTCCTGGGTTGTGGACCCTTTTTGAACTAAAGTAAGTGCTTTTAAGTCTTTGTGCAGATCATTTTTCTTCCTGGTATTGTATATATGAACTGAGCTGTTTGTTGGAAAAAGAGATATATTATTTAGGACAAATTTCATTAAGGAGTAAATATACTGAGAGGCAGTAGTTAGTATACCCAGTTCTTTGAAGAGGTTTCTGCAGGACGTCCGTGAATTTACTCCACAAATAATACATATTACACGCTTTTGGACTCTGAAAACTTTTATTTGACTTGAAGAGTTACCCCAAAATATTATACCATATGACATTATGGAATAAAAGTAGGCAAAGTATGCAAGCTTTTTCATTTTTATGTCGCCTATGTCTGCTAACACTCTAATTGCAAATACAGATTTGTTAAGGCGTTTCTGCAGTTCTGTGGTGTGCTCCTCCCAACTGAATTTATTATCAAGTTGTAATCCCAGGATTTTAAGACTGTCAACCTCTTCTATCTGCTCTTCTTCATACTTTATGCATATGCTGGGTGGAAACCTCTTACAGGTTCTGAATTGCATACACTGAGTCTTTTCGACGCTTAATGTCAGTGAGTTGGCTTTAAACCATTTATTAATATCCATGAAAATATCATTAGCAGATCTTTCTAGACCTACACTCAACATACGAGGGCTATCCACAAAGTACATTACGTTTTCGTTTGTGTCCGTTAGGGGCGGGGCTAGCGCGGCCATCTTGGTGTCATGGATATCCGCCGCTCAGTCGGCATCCTGCCGTGCTAGTGAGAGGTTCGTGCTGTGCTACGTTGAGTTACTGTGACAGTTTGAAATGTCAGCGTTAATTGAAAATGCCGCGAAGTGTGAAGTGCGTGCTGTAATAAGGTTTCTGACTGCAAAAAACTGTACACAGATAGAAATCTATCGGCAGCTTTGTGAAGTGTATGGGGACAACATAATCACTGAAGGTGAAGTGGAAGACCCAGCATAGTGACTGCCGAACTTGTCGAAAAAGTCGATGCCGCGGTCCGTGAAAACCGTAATTTCACAATAACGGAACTCTCTATGAGTTTTCCACAAATTTTACGAAGTTTGTTGCACGAAATCATAACCGAAAGCTTGGTTACCACAAGTTTTGTGGAAGATGGATACCAAAAATCTTGACAGAGATTGACAAAAATCAGCGAATGGCTGCAGCGTTAACGTTATTGGACGCTTACGAGAAAGATGGCGACTCATTACTCGATCGCATCGTTACTGGTGACGAAACATGGGTTAAGCATGTGAACTGCGAGACAAAATTGCAGTCAATGCAGTGGGGGCACACAAATTCCCCCCAAAACCCAAGAAATGCATGCAGACAATGTCGGCAAGGAAGATGATGGCAACTGTCTTTTGGGACAGAAAAGGTGTGATTTTTGTGGATTTCCTGAAAAGAGGCACTACAATAAACTCTCAAAGGTATTGCCAAACTCTGCACAACCTCAGAAGAGCAATACAAAACAAGCGCAGGGGAAAGTTGGGCTCAAAGATCTTGCAGATTCACGACAACGCCCGGGCCCACACGGCATATGCCACTCGTGAAGTTCTCCAATCTTTTAAGTGGGAGTTGTTTCCTCATCCGCCGTACAGTCCCGACCTGACACCGAGCGACTTCCACTTATTCCCAGCAATGAAGAAGTGGTTGGCTATGCAGCGTTTTGATGACGACGCACAGCTTCAAGAAGAGGTAACCACGTGGTTGAAGGCGCAGGCGGCCGAATTTTACGACGAAGGAATTTCCAAGCTCGTCCATCGCTACGATAAGTGCCTTAATTTAAATGGCAACTATGTAGAAAAGTAGTATTTAAGTGTGGCTTTCATCTGTATATAATAAAAAAAATTTCCAATACTTTATTTATTTTTTATTCCAAAACGTTATGTAGTTTGTGGATAGCCCTCGTACTATTTATAGCAATACTTGTGTCATCCCTAAATGTTTCGGACACTGTTTGGATTAAAATTCTTTTGACTAACGAAATTAGGTGGGTCTGTTTTACAGGGCTAACGAGGCGTGACGGTGACGTGGGCGAGCGAGCGCTACTCACACGGAGGGCGTGGTCATGGCGATGTAGTCGATGAGCCGCATGCGGTCCGCCGTGACGAACAGAGCCGTGCCGCCCACGTCCGCCTCCGACCGCTGCAGGCTGCCCACCATGCCGCTCCACGAACCGTTCGACTCGTAGCCCCACTCGTCCGCCACTATCAGCTCCAGGCTGTGACAACACACAGGCAACATGCTCGAAACGCTTACACTACACTACTGCCTATTAAAATTGCTACACGGGGAAGGATACTTATTGTACACCTGTGGGCCGGCCGATGTGGCCGAGCGGTTCTAGGCGCTTCAGTCTGGGACCGCGCGACCGCTACGCTCGCAGGTTCGAATCCTGCCTCGGGAATGGATGTGTGTGATGTCCTTAGGCTAGTTAGGATTAAGTAGTTCTGGGTTCTAGGGAAGTGATGACCTCAGATGTTAAGTCCCATAGTGCTCAGAGCCATTTGAACCATTTTTTTGTACACTTGTGGCTGCGCTCGCATAGCAGTAGTGTTGCATGCTAACTTTGTATAGGGCAGTAAAACGAGTAACATTTTCAGAGTCCCAGAGCGAAGCTATCTCACTACATTACGCCAACGACGTTACGATGCAATGAAAAAATTTCGCCACCGAGACTGGGTCAGGGCAGAATACAACATCGGCGTTTCTGGCGAGCCAGGCAGCAGACTTAAGCAAATTCAAGTGGTTCAGAGCAGCCAAACAAGGTCACGTACGTCACCTTCGTGATCAAAGAAAGGCTAAGATAAATGCGACAAATGGTAGCACGGGCTTTTACGGACCAGCTCTGTAATGTAACAAACTCATTAAGCGAGCATGGCAGCAGGAAAACCGTTCATACCTTCGCAATAGCAAGCAAGCCCTATGCGATCATGACGAATGACCGGGAGGGGGGGGGGGGGGGCGGTGAGGTTGCACATTAGCCACTACTTTGCTCCATAAGCAGCCTAGCAGTTTATTTCTCAAGGTAGTAGTCAGTCAGATGGATCAATGGTGTACATGAAGTTCGCACTTGATTCCCTGATTGCAGCGAAGTGACGTCTGGCACAAGATTGTTGTAGATTTCCTGCACGCTACGGATCACAACAGCTGGACATGGCTACCTCGACATAATCACCAGTCGCAGAGTTCAACACCGCCTCTGTCGCAGATAGGAGGACTTGGACATATTTTCCATCCCACCAGGATCAGGACTTCAGGGTTCCTGACTTTCTGGCAGACTGAATAGGGCCTATCTGGACGACAAAACAATATCCTGGAACTTCAAGGCTACACTGGACCATTGCGGTACGGCGGACTGACAAAGAAGGGTGGTAAGAGGGAGGGGGGCAGTGCACCTCCCAAGTTGGCGTGTTCGACGTTCAATACACGCGCAGCCGCCACGCACTGCCACGGGGTCGCGATACAACTGGTGCCGCGGCCACCGCAAGCGGCGAACCGCCAATGCAGCAGCCCTCTGGAGCGAAGCGTGCTGTGGCAGCTGTTTTGAGCGGGCTTGAGGCCGCTTACGACGTGACTCCTTGTCGGGCATTGACAGACGATATCAACTACAAGGCAGGCCACTACCTGTATTTTTATGGAAATAAATAACTAATTCTGAATCTTCCTTCACTGCGCCTACCGGTGACCACAGGTCTCTACCTTCAGATGTTCAAACGGCTCTGAGCACTATCGGACGTAACATCTGAGGTCATCAGTACCCTAGAACTTAGAACTACTTAAACCTAAGGACAGCACACACATCCATGCCCGAGGCAGGATTCGAACTTGCGACCGTAACGGTTGCGCGGTTCCAGACTGAAGCGCCTAGAACCGCTCGGCCACATTGGCCAGCAACCTTCAGAGGAAAACTGGCAAGTAGCCAACTGGGAGAGTGCCTCCTGACACAAAACCTACTGACGCCCTCTCTATAGTCGCCACTTGCAGTAGTTTTGTCATGATTAGTTATGGTAAGTAAGCTATTGTACATGCAATAACGTCAGCTGTGCTTACATGTTTGCCAGTTCATATAAGCGTACCTCGTGATGTATGCTCCCCCCCCCCCCCCCCCCCCCCCCCCCCCCAACCTTTTGCTCCAATGCACGATGTAGCGACGTGTGCAGCATCGTAGCCGAGCGATGCTTGTAGAGGCATGTGGGTAGAAGCGAGCATTTATGCTTAATGCTATTGAATTAACTATACATTTTACAGTGTATTCATTGTGCAAAAAATGTTACAATTTTTTAACGTACGAAACATTCCAGAATAAAAGTTTTTTGTCTAGATCGCAGTTGGTAGGTAACCTGATTGCTAGTTTCAGCAAAGTTACACTTTGTGATCAAAAGTGTCCGGAGACCCCCAAAAACACACGTTTTTCATATTAGGTGCAGCGACCTCAGTAGTCATTAGACACTGTGAGAGAACAAAATGGAGCGCTCCGCGGAACTCCCGGACTTCAAACGTTGTCAGGTGATCGGGTGTCACTTGTGTCATACGTCTGTACTCGAGATTTCCAAACTCTTAATCATCCCTAGGTCCACTGTTTCCGATGTGATATTGAGTGCAAATGTGAAGGGACACGTACAGCACAAAAGCCTACAGGCCGACCTCGTCTGTATACTGACAGAGACCTCCGACAGTTGAAAAGAGTCGTAATGTGTACTAGGCAGACTTCTATCCAGACCATCACACATGAATTCCAAACTGCATCGGGATCCACTACAAGTACAATGACTGTTAGTTGGGAGGTGACAAACTTGGATTTCATGGTCGAGCGGCTGCTCATAAGCCACACATTACACCGGTAAATGCCAACCGACGCCTCGCTTGGTGTAACGAGCGTAAGCATTGGACGATTGAAAAGTGGAAAAACGTTGTGTGGAGTGACGAATCACGGTACACAATGTGGTGATCCCATGTCATGGAATGTGTATTGCGAATTCCCGGTGAACGTCATCTGCCAGCGTGTGTAGTGCCAACAGTAAAATTCGGAGGCAGTGGTGTTATGGTATGGTCGTGTTTTTCATGGAGGAGGCTTGAATCCCTTGTTGTTTTGCGTGGAACTATCACAGCACAGGCCTACACTGATATTTTAAGCATCTTCTTGCCTTCCTCAGTTGAACAGCAATTCGTGGGTGGCGATTGCATCTTTCAACACGATCGAGCACGTGTTCATAATGCACGGCCTGTGGCGGAGTGGTTACACGGCAATAACACCCCTGTAATGTGCTGGCCTGCACAGAATCGTGACCTGAATCCTATAGAACACCTTTGAGACGTTTTGGAATTCCGACATCGGGCCAGGCCTCACCGTCCGACATCGATACCTCTCCTCAGTGCAGCACTCTGCGAAGAATGGGCTGACAATTCCCAAGAAACCTTCCAGCATCTGGTTGAACGTATGCGTGCTCGAGTGGAAGCTATCATCAAGGCTAAGGGTGGGTCAACACCATACTGAATTCCAGCACTACCAGCCGGCCGGGGTGGTCGAGCGGTTCTAGGCACTACAGTCTGAAACCGCGCGACCTCCTACGGTCGCAGGTTCGAATCATGCCTCGGCCATGGATGTGTGTGATGTCCTTAGGTTAGTTAGGTTTAAGTAGTTCTACGTTCTAGGGGACTGATGACCTCAGAAGTTATGTCCCATAGTGGTCAGAGCCATTTGAACCAGCACTATCGATGGAGGTCGCCACGAACTTTTAAGTCGTTTTCAGCCAGGTGTCCGGATACTTTTCATCACATAGTGTATATTCCTATCTTCAGATCATTAGATACGTGAATTATATAGCTTCTATTTGTGGCACTTTGGCTTCTGGCCTTTGAAAATATGGAGGTAAACTTACAGAAAAAAAGTTTCACATGCAACACTAAGTATAAAAACCATAACCGTATCACTTAGGCACAGAGGTGTCAAATACATCATCCACTGCTGTCAGAGGTGTGGATCTTATAACCGACTCCATACTGTCGGAAAGTTGTCAACAGAACTTTCCAGCAGTGCGGAGCTGGTTACCAGCATATACACTTGTGATAGCAATAGATGTGCTCTATTTGATGTATCTGCCATCTCTGTGCCTTGCTGATACAGTTACGGATCTTATTTTAGTGTAATTAGTCTTGCACGGAGTGTCTTTTATGTAAGTTTACCTCATTGTTTTCAATGGCTGGATGGCAGTGTGCCATACGTATGAGTTTTATAATTCACTTGGTACATGATCTGAAGATGGCAATATAACTTTGCTATAACTGGTAATCAGGATATATATCAGCTGCGATCTCGGTAGTAAAATTTACATTTCGGAAGCTTTTTTACACTGATATAGAGATCGCTCTCCTTCTCACAATGCCAGACGATAGTAATAATTTTTAACAGTGTTTATGTTCACTGATGTAAAAAAAGGTGTTTCATTTCCTACTTCATCCTATTAAGGGACGATGTGGTTTCTACCTTCTAAAGTAGCCTGTACTCTTCCTCATGATTCAAGCTATGTCCACACTAAATTTAATCGAAATCGGTTCATCGTATTAGTCATGAAAACGTAATATACAGGGTTTGTTTCGCATTCGGTAACAGTTGCATGGAAGTATGGATTAAACATGTTGAGGATTGTATATTGTATTCACTGCGCTGAATCGTATTAAGTAGAACTTATCAACAACAAAATCATTTTAAAAAATACGAAAAAGTTCAAAAACCAAAGACAAAATAGCTTTTTCAGAGTAAATGTGTAAATTTGTGTAACTTTGAATACATTTGTCACTGAGTTAAAAAAATTACTAGTGTCATCTATTTGTTCCTCGGTACACTACGCCGTGACGATCGTATCACTGAGATAAATATCCATATTACTAAGCTGCTCTGACTATTTTAGATACAACTTTAAATTACGATGTCTTCTTTTCCGTGTTCCGATTTTGATGAAATAATGCCTGTTTGTTGCCCCAAGCTATGCTAACGTTACCTGTGGAAGCTCCACGAAAATTCCTCTATTAGTTTTGGAGAGTAGCGTGTCAAACAGGCAAATAGACAGACACGACGAGTTCAGCGGTGGAGGGGTAGACAGTGACAGTGAGAGAAGACAGTGCTAGTACGACAGAACGAATGAGACGGTGGCTGTGAGACAGTTGCCGGTGACAGCTGGAGGGCCACAGAGACATGATGATGACAGTGAGTTGGACTCAATTAGTGAGTGAGGATGGGCAAGTGAAGTGGACGGATATCAGCGACTTACAGCTATGGACTAGTGGTCGTGAGCGAGTTACGGTTAGGGGAGCTTGTGGAAATGAGAGGTGAGTTGCATGTTAAAAAGAACGCCAACAGGTTCGCATGCCAGAACTTTTGCAAAATTTTTTAAAACTGCTGAGCAAGGTAGAATGAGGCAGCTGGTGTCCCAGTTTCCAATCAGACTTGTTTAATAAACAGGACCATATTCGCCTTTTTTTCTACTCCGATAGGAAACACTTTTCTGCTGATCTCTTACTCTTATGAAAATGATCCTGAAAAGAAACTACGAAGGTACGTATAATGTTCGATAGGATTAAAAGGAGGCTCGTGAACAAAACTAGGGAAGGAACAGTGCTTAAATTCTGTAATACAGGGCTATCCAAAAAGAAGGAACAATTTGAAACATTTGTTGCTCCCAAACTACAAAATATAGAAAGACAATTCCAGCGTTCTTCGAAGGAGAAAAGTTCAGATTTATATACATTCAGTGTGAGAACCCTACATTACACGACAAATATAAAAACTGTGGCTCATTTCCTACCACATACGAAACAGCTGTGGATAGAGGTCGGGCGGAAAGAGGCAAGTTTATGAAAGATGGAGAATACAATTCAAATGTTGGGACTCTAGGTTGTGGGAGATTTAGGCCGGGAGTTCTAGGCGTTTGAGGAGGTGAGCTGACAGGATACAGGTGGCAGAAAGTAATCGGTTGAGGAATTTATGGCAGAGTGCACGTATTTCAAGGATTTGGAAGGAGTTCTTGGGAGAAGCAGAGGAACATCAGTGGCGGGGGGGGGGGGGGGGGGGGGGCGGCCGGGAGGCCGGGAGGGTGGTGAAAATTAGAGCCTTGTGCGTGTGGATGATTGTCGTACCAAAATAATGTTTGCTGTTATGTGGTCTTAGGTAATTCAGTGTTTTAGTCCGCTGAAGTGGGCGGCTGTAAAAGATTAGAAAAATTCTAAGGAGTGGAATGCATAGGTGATTTATTCTATATTTATTACTAGGTTTTTCAAAGGGTAGATGAAAGACTTCTGCTGGTTACACTAGAAGGTATTTTAGGCACCCTTCGCATTTGAGTGATTTCATTTTTATTACGTATAGTGTGTTAGATATTTAATTAATTATGACAGTCACAAGATATGGAAACCAGTAGTAAAGGTATGAATTTATACAACGAGCATTGTTCCATAAACTATTGTAAACTAGCTGACGAACCTGGCAAAGACAGGGTGTTATTTCCCGAATTTCTATTAGAAACGAAAACAATAAATAAACTGTTTTTGTTGTGTAATTTCGAAAACATTTCATTTGCATGTATTCGTAAAGACACCACTGAAATCAAGAAACCTCCATACAAAGGAATATGCATAATGTACAAAAGTATAAATGTAGTATCCAAATTAAGAAACGATCCTGGAAAATAATGTTGCAAGCAGATGATTCGCGTGTCTACAATATGATTTTATAAACATCTCTAAAGCACTGCATTTTCATAGCTCTGTAACTGGCTACTGTTTTTGCCTACATCACATTGCGATTTACGTTTGAAAGGTGTTATAAGAGCTGCCAGCTGTCAAAGATTGCCTTATACTGAATCGACTGTGGGAGTTTCTCAGTAGTAACGCATACATGTATAAAACTTCATGCATGATACTGCAGTTTTCATAAATCGTAGTGTTTATGAGGTCATATCTCCTGAACTGCGATAGGTAGGTAGTTCTTCCCCCCCCCCCCCGCCCCCCCTCTCCCACTCCAATTTTTACCTGATAGGACGATGTGTGTGTGTACCAAGTTTGGTTGAAACCAGTTCAGTGGTTTATTCTCTACTGTCCCCAGGTATCATATATACCTACAGATTTTAATTTTTTTTCTCGGGTGCGTATGCAGCTGAACCTCTTCTGTAAATCCTTGCGCTGAGCACCACAAAGTAGCAAGTAGCAACACTTTCTGCAAAATTCGGATTCTGCAACTGCACAGCTTGTCTCGGCGAAATTAAGGTAAAGACATTTCTTTTTCCAATTAAAAATGTTTTCACATGCTTTAATAATTTATTAAAGCTGTACGGACATTCCTCAGTTACTAGCTAACTGTGAATTGATGATATAATGGATTTATAAGCATTAAACTTTTGGGTATCATGTATGATACCTCTGGACTCAATGCTAAATTTTTACCTCAGTGGAAGTGAGGCTATTTTCTTTTTAGTCTGATTACCAGGCTTCACTGCCATTTTGAGAAGAACAGGTCAAAATGCCACGCAGAAGGCTGCAGAGGCCTTACCTTCGTACGGTGTGAGGAGAACGAAGTATCTCGACAGGAATTGCTTTACATATACCAAAAAACTACAATTAAATTAGCACTAGTAATGTTAATTTAATACAGATCCATGTGATAATACCAGGAAAAACAAAAATTCTTTGAAAAATTTTTCTACGGTAATTTTGTTTAAGGATTTTTATCTGTTTATTTACAATTGTTGAAAGTTTTGATACCAAGGGGGTATTTTGATCAATCTTGAAATCTACAACAAACATGAGGAATGTGTGTATGAATATGTATATTTTTTTGTAGTAAAGCAACATGAAGACGCGGAGTTGTATGTATAGTTATCCTGCCTACGTCCTGTGGTATAATATATGATACGATCCATAAAAATTTCGCAGTGGTTTCAAAAAAAATTTTGATGTCATTCATTGTTAAGTAGCATTAATGCAAAGTTATTAACAAAATAGTAGCGCACTTTTACTTTTAACATGTGCTTGGAACTGAGGTTAGGAGGAGGTATGGAACATAAACACACACATACGCACACGCACAAACGCGCACACACACACACACACACACACACACACACGCACACACACACTTTTATAATATGTATGGGTATATGAATTTAACTTCGTCTGATGGAAAAATAACTCAAAAGATATTTAATTTGATTAAGTAGAAGAATTTTATTGTGTATACAATGCAAACCAAACGTTGAAGATTATAATAACATAGGAACACACGTTCGTTTTCCGCGATAAAGAATTCGTGCGTAAGTACTCACCTAGCATTCAAAACGTCAGTTGCGTGCAGGAGGAGAAGGTAGTTGAGCTTAGTGACTGTATCGATGTGCCTGTTGTGAAGATCATTCAGGTGATCTAGCGTCTCTGGGTTGGTGACCTGTAAAAGGCAAGTCCTGAAACGCAACAAAAACTCGAGAAAATGTTGCTTTTGGACTATTGATAAATGTGTGAACACCATGAAAGCATGTCTAAACGTTACACGGCAGACTGAGTTTGTTTCCCATTAGCGACAAGAATATTTCCTTGGTCTAAGGAGCCACTGAGCGGCTTGTTGGTGAGAAGAAGTAACTGGTTCAGTTCACTGAGTGTTTTTTTAAAATTTGTGTTACGGACTGAAAACCCATGAAATCAAGATCACGCACGAAATCTTCTTTATTTGGATTGATTACTATTTTCGGCTACCAATCTAACCATCTTCAGATCATAAAACATTCTTGATTAGTGTTGGTGCCACTATGGCTTCACACATCGTTAAAATCTTTCCTAAAGTGACAACAGATATACACGACATAATTAAAAACAGTTTTTCATCGTTCGTAGCCAGTGTAATTGACGACGGTCGTATAACAATGGCGTTATGTCGTTATTATTCAGTAACTGACACAATCAGTATTTACATAATTTCGTAACAGAGATCATGATATACAGTAACGTATATATGATGACCTCTGTTACGAGATGATGTAAATTCTGATTGTGTCAGTTACTGAGTTGTAACGACATAGCCGGCCGTGGTGACCGTGCGGTTCTAGGCGCTGCAGTCCGGAACCGTGGGACTGCTACGGTCGCAGGTTCGAATCCTGCCTCGGGCATGGATGTGTGTGATGTCGTTAGGTTAGTTAGGTTTAAGTAGTTCTAAGTTCTAGGGGACTGATGACCTAAGATGTTAAGTCCCATAGATCTCAGAGCCATTTGAACAATTTTTTGTAACGACATAACGCCATTGTTTTATGACCATGCTTCAATTACATGGTACACGAACGATGAAAAGCTGTTTTTAATTGTGTTGTGTATGGACGCTGTCATTTTAAGGAAGATTATAACGGTATGAGAAGTAGTAATGGTACCAAACTTAGTCAAGAACGTTTCATGATCTGACGTTAGCTTGATTGTTAGTCGAAACTAGTAATCAATCCAAATATAAAGAAGATTTCATGTGTGATGTTGATTTCATGGGTTTTCAGTCCATAACAAAACTAAAAAAAAAATTGCAGCAGTTGCTCAACTGTGACAGACACACAACGTTATTAGGAAGCCTAAATTAGATAGGCAAGGGAGCAGTTGTGCCTGCGGTGTAGACCGACAGTTGCAGGAGGCATAGGTAAGGACTGCTGCGTCATCATCATTTTTAAACTAAATGCTGGGGCCAATTAGGTGGTCAGCAAATTTTACTGCTGAAGGCCGCATACTGACATTGCAGGGTAGTGCCTCGGGCCGCCTATGTACCTATCTTATTATTAATTGGTAACTTACAGAAATTAGTATATTATGAGACCCTAACAGAATAGGTATAGTAACGGCACGGTAAGATGGCCGCCTCTTCTGCCTTATTTGATATGAAGCCCTGCAAAGCTCTT